>NC_091331.1:2168566-2188566 GCF_038502225.1 Cherax quadricarinatus
CTCTCCAGGGCCATCCCTGTGCGTAGGATGAGGTTTGCGGGTGTTTAACGCTCGTCGTGGTCCAAAGGTGACTAAAAACCACACGGTTGCAAAGGTAGTCAGCTAGCATGTGTGTGTGTATGTGTGCACCCGTCCAAACGAGCACAACTCCCACTCCCTGGACGGCTTACTATGCAATATTAGATGCGCACTCTTATACTTCTCACCCACCCTCCCTCTGTTAGCTAATACTACACTCGGGAAAATATTTCTGCGATAATATCCCCAGCAGCATTTTTCTAATTTAAAGGTTGGGTTTTAATCAATATTCTACATAATAGGGACAATTCAGTCTCGTGTTCAGTGCTCACATGACATCGGCGGGCCACGGAGCGGTACGGCTTTCTTATAAATAATCATAGACTGGACTCGCCCGCTAACAAACTGCCATCTCCTCGCCTGCCCAAACTACCTTCTAACTACTTAATTATAGTGTAAACGATGTTGCAGCTGATATTTAGCGAGCAACAATGGACATTCTTGTATGGTGGGATAAACGAGAAGTTTGAAATTCATTTTTATGTATGGTTTACGTATATATATATATATATATATATATATATATATATATATATATATATATATATATATATATATATATATATATATATATATATATATATATATATTATATATTATATATATAGTATATATATATATATATATTATATATATAATATAGTATACATATATTATATATATATATATATATATATATATATATATATATATATATATATATATATATATATATATATATATATATATATATATATATATATATATATATATATATATATATATATATAAAGGACAAAAGTACCTAGAAGGCTTCTGACACTTCTTCGTTATGATTACTCTATATTTAAGATAATTTGTTTTGTGATTCTTTAGCATTACGGTGGATGAAGCATTTGAAATATAAATGTTGACAAACATATCTTTACACATGGAATGTAGCAGATAAGCCAAGTGGAATAAAATAATTAATAAATTACAAAATCCATAAAAAATAATTGGAACAAAAAATCATTCAAACTACCTCAAGGAAAAACAAACACAAAGACACATACATAACACACACACACACACACACACACACACACACACACACACACACACACACACACACACACACACATACAGAGCAAGCCGAAAAAATATTCACTTGTAATAACTCAACAAGATTAAATAATTAATTGATGTTAAATAATGCTAGCTAAATTCAGACTGGCCTTAGATAGGTTAAATAGGATTTTGGGGTACAAAGTTTTGATAGTATATTATAAATTTACATATTAAATTAATTCACACGAATATATCTAGTACTGAATAAGGGAATTTATGTATATATATATATATATATATATATATATATATATATATATATATATATATATATATATATATATATATATATATATATACATATATATATATATATATATATATATATATATATATATATATATATATATATATATATATATATATATATATATATATATATATATATATATACAGGAATACATAATTGAGATTAAAACTGTTAAATATTCAATATAAAATTATTATTATTATTTATTATTATTATTATTATTATTATTATTATTATTCATGGAAAACGGTAAAACAGTACGACTCATTCAGTGCCTGAGGAATGGCATGTAATCAAGTTAAGTTCAAAAGAAGGGTATCAACAATTCCTTGGATCAAGAGCCTTTCGCCTGCATGAACGAACCACTAACCTCCCTTTAAGTGTTCAGTACAGGAATGATTTCCCTTCTGATGCCACACCCAGCCTTCTTTCCTATCGAAACTTTCCTACAATAAAAATACCCGAGTGTCGCATATTTGTCTTGCATATGTGTCTTGAACATGTGTTTTACATATGCGTCTTACGGATCAACCTGTCGGTAGTGTATATCATTTAGATGATTTATATGATTTGTGGGAATTACAGTTACTGGGAGCAGCGACCAGTCTTAGATTTAATCTATATTATTTTACTGTTTTTAATTATAATTATTATTATTATTATTATACGCAAGAAGCGCTAAACCTACTAGGGTCATACAGCGCTACTCTTTTTTAAAAACTAACCACTTTACTGACTTTAATTACTTAGGGAAAACCAACAGCCTTTCTTTTTCTACACATGACAGTTTCATGGGAGGTATATCTTTATATATATATATATATATATATATATATATATATATATATTATATATATATATATATATATATATATATATATATATATATATATATATATATATATATATATATATAATATATATTCATATATATATACATATATATATATACATACATATATATATACATACATATATATATACATACATATATATACATACATATATATATATATATATATATATATATATATATATATATATATATATATATATATATATATATATATATATATAATATATATATATATATATATATATATATATATATATATATATATATATATATATATATATATATTATATGTATGTTTGTATGTATGTATGTCGTGCCGAATAGGTAAAACTTGCAATTTTGGCTTAAATAGCAATGCTCTTCTTGCCGAATAAGGCAAGCGAAAATTTGTGTATGCATTAATTTAACACAAATCATTCTGAACCTAACGAAAAAATAGATATATTTCATTGTGTTTGTTTTTTATTAAATTATTGCAACCTTATCTAAAATATATTTAGTTGGATTAGGCTAAATTAAATTGCGCTTGCTGTAATAAGGTTAGGTAAGTTTTCTAAGGTTCTTCTGTTACAAAATTATTAATTTTTACATAAAATTATGTGAAAAAATATATCTTTAAACGTATAAGTGAAAATTTTAGAAAGGACGTAGTTTTAAATAAGTTCTTGCTAATTGATCAGTTTTACTTATTCGGGACGACATTTTATATATATATATATATATATATATATATATATATATATATATATATATATATATATATATATATATATATATATATATATATATATATATATAAATATATTATATATATATATATATATATATATATATATATATATATATATATATATATATATATATATATGTTTATGTTAATCTCTTTAATACTGGAAGACAATTAATATTTTTCTCACTTTAAAAGCGTTAAGCCCGTATGGTCCATGCAACGGTCTTTTGAAAGAGAATTTACCAGTTTCGAGATCTCGGTGCATCGCAAAAACAGTTTAGTTTGTTGATGCTGCGTCGGGGATACTCTTGTTTCATGCGTTGATTTAGTTAGTTAAGAGTTTTGGTCACTCGATTACACCACGGTCTGCATCTCAAGTGTGTAACACCAATCAAAAAAAATTAATTTTGATCCCTCGAATATGTATTAAAGTGTATATACCCCTTCTTGATGTATATACACAGAGATATGTTAGCTATTCTTATCATTTATTTAAGAATATATTCCTTGGATGCAAATCGCGCACTGCCGACAAGAGTAAAGAAAAGACAAATTTTCGTAAGCTTTTATTATGACGACGTTTCGCTCCCCATATTTACTTCAGTTTTTTTCACGCATAAAGCAAACATGCAATACACGAGAATGTTTATTATGAAGACTTTGCCCACGGTGGTGTTACATATGTGTTTTATTGATCAATTTGACGATATTGTAAACCATCAATGCTAAAAAAAAATTTTTTTATTGAGGTGAGTTACCATCGGTAAATCTTTTAAAGATTATCTCTCTATCCCTCGACAGAACGTTCCTCGCAACATTAAAACGTGAAAGGTGTGCAAAGTTGCTCTTTGACTTGCATAAATTTCATTACATACATGACAGTAGTGAATTAAATGAATAAATTTATCGTCTGTTGACGAACATAATACAAGAAGCAAATTATCATTATATAATTTAAAAAATTTAAGTTCTTTAATTTTTTGGATATATATATATATATATATATATATATATATATATTATATATATATATATAATATAATATATATATATAAATATATATATATATATATATATATATATATATATATATATATATATATATATTATATATATATATATAATATAATATATATATATACATATATATATATATATAATATACATTAATTATATAATGATTTGTTTCTCGTGTTATACTTGCTTGTCGACAGTCTAAGCCTTTGCGAGATACTTCCATTGGATTATAAATATTTATGATTATTTAATGATCAAAAGCAAGAAATTTGTGAGAGGCTGAGTGGCAGAGGTAGGCCTACCTGGCAGCCTGCTGGAGGCACTGTTAGTGCCAGTGAGGCTTACCTGCCGGACTTGGTGATGACCATCTCAGTGCCCAGCTTGTGGAACTTCTCCCACAGGTCTTTGCACTCGAGGGTCACCTTGGGATCGTCTACTACCCCGTCTTCCTCCGGCAAGAGTGACCGCAGCGGCCGCATGTGCGACTGGGAGAGCACATCCTCGGCGGTGGTGAAGGGATGTCCTAGATGCCCAGGAAACTTAGGCAGGAGACTGTAGGGGTTAGGAGAACCTGCGGCCGCTGCAGCTGCCGCCGCCGCCGGCAGCCCCAGCGTCGGGAGATACGACGGTGACTGGGTAAGGAGTGAGTTGACGCTGAAGTCTGTAGGTCTCTGGAGGAGGAACGGATGGTATGCCATGCTGCCGCCCACGCCCAAAGGGGTGAGAGGAGGAGGGGGGGAGTTGAGTGGGGAGTTGACGAGGTGGCCGAGCTCCTGCAGGTTGTCGAAGCGCATGAGGCAGGTGCTTGTGGGGGGGTGGGGGGATGCTTGAACACACTACACCATCACCGCCCCACCACCACCTCTCCACACCAACACATTCGTCCAACACCACAGTACCACCAACCAAAATCTCACAATAAACAATAATTCCTCGCACGATTTATCAAAAAATATCACAAGTGCTTTTATTATTTTTCCCTTGCGTTTCACTAGAGCAAACCTCCTGGCCACCTCCAGAGAGAGAGAGCACTTTTCGGGTAGGGTGTGTAAAAGAGTGAGCCTAGACGGGTGTATAAGGTGGCAGGAGGTGCAGAGGCGTGGTATGTGACACTTGGAACGTACAGGCTCTCAGCCTTCCTATCGCGCGTTCGCACCTACACTGGCGACCACCAAGTCATGACCGCCACACCAGCCACCGACACCCGCCAACAATACTGATTGGTCCGTCAACACCAGTTCAGCCAATGGCTGGGCCAGGGAGGCGGAGCATCCGCGTCCCGCGTCACACCTTCGGCCTGGCCGATTGTGATCAACTTCACACGCACATGACCGCAAAAAATCCACCGGTGGCTATTACTCAATGCTGACATTGCAGGAACTTCCTCTCTTGGGATCCACCACTTCCCGACGGGTTGCTTATCATGGCGAGGCAAGATCTGCTGGCCTGCAAAAATACTGAGTGACAGAGAGCCAGGGAGATTTCGAGGCAGCGAGGTGAATTAATCCGCGGGCGTCAGAAGTCCCGCCTCATGGTGCGAGCGAGGGCCGGATCTCTGCCTGTGTTATCAACCTCTACTGGAAATCTTCTCTACTGGCAATTTTCTCCATCAACTCTTTCTCACAACTTCCTCATTCCTTCAGGTCAAGGCAAGACAAACCTTAAAATCCCCCCCCTACTTGTGTGAGAAGTTCTGTGTAAACGAGAAGCAAAAAACGTGGAGAAAATAGTGGTGGAAGTGCAATGTAGGCGCGCGGGCCGGACAGCTTCAAGACGGTCTGGGCGGAGCTTATGACGCGGCCGCTGCCTACATCCGCGCCGACACCTCCCACCGCCACCGCTAGGGCCACTCCGGAAACTATACCCTTATTTCATCCCATTCCACCCACTCACTCAACATATCTCCTTCCAGTAACACTTCTTTTTGCCCTTAGAAGAAGATGCATCTGAAAAATACCCGTGGAAGGTGTAGGGTAAGGTCCAAATTCTGGCTAAAATGGATTGCCTGTTTTCAGGTACTCGTCCGGGGTGTCGTGGCGGCGCCCGGCTCAGCCAGTGAGGACGAGGGCCACTCACTCAGCGTTACCCGTGTTTACCACAGCCACTCAGCGAGCACACTCACCCCTCCTTCCACCGACACCATTGAGAGATGGACTTTGCGGATGTCAACAACGAGGGAATAATAGGGTTTGTGGACGCTGTGGTTTCATTTGTGGATCGTGTGGGCAAGGAAGGGTTCCACCCCCTCGACCAGAGTTCATTATAACACGTTTGCGTTACACTTCGCGAAAAATCCCTTCGCGGAGACTCAATTCCACGGTAGACCGCGGGAGTCGGAGGCAAGAACGCGAAGGATCGGTGGTCGGTCCCTGTCTGTCCCATCCAAGAAGCGCATTTAGAGCCTCGGGGTTAAGGTAGGTTACCGGGACCGCACTCAAGATGGCCGACAATGTCCTCAGGAGATACAGTGACATTCGACACCCTCCTCTCTCTCTCGGACCCCACTTGGACCATTCTCAATCCCCTAAAACCACCATTTATCCCCATTGACCTACTCTATTACCCCCTTTTCATCACACCCTAATCCCTTCATCACCTACATCGACAGAACGAGTGGTAGGAGATGTCATGGGGTGGTCAAAACATCAATCAGGAGTCATGTGTGAAGCGATCTTGAAGTGCTGGACATATCTCACTGGTATCTTGCCTGTGCTATCCAGATCTGACCGATAGTGAAGGTAATGCACTCCATCTCTCACTATAATTATGATGAAGGACTTAACATGTTTGTACTCCCTTCTCCAGTTTTATTTATAAAAGAAATATTGGCATGAAACTATATATATATATATATATATATATATATATATATATATATATATATATATATATATATATATATGTAAATGCACTGTAAGTGCTGTGTAATACACTACTGTACTTACCGTGCTTGTAGAACCCTCTTACGGGTTTAGCGCCTCCCCATCAATATTATAATGCAAACGATAAAAACACGAGATATTAAAATGATGGAACTAAATAAAGAAGGAGGTGTTAAAAAATAAAATAAATCTTGTTGCTGGCAATGATCATCCTTGATGATGGTGAAGGGCTCTTGATCCAGGGAATCAGTGCTACTCTACCCTTACTTTGATCAAACCCGGCTACCTTCCATTTTCCAGGCCCTGTATGACTCCAAGGAGCAGTGACCAAGGATATTTTACACACACACACATACTCATATATGTGTGTGTGTGTATGTATGTGTGTGTGTGTGTGTGTGTGTGTGTGTATGTATGTGTGTGTGTGTGTGTGTGTGTATGTGTATGTGTGTATGTGTGTGTGTGTGTATGTGTATGTGTATGTGTGTGTGTGTGTGTGTGTGTGTGTGTGTGTGTGTGTGTGTGTGTGTGTGTGTGTGTGTGTGTGTGTGTGTGTGTGTTTGTGTATGTTTGTCTGTGTGTGTGTGTGTGTGTGTATGTGTATGTGTGTGTGTGTGTGTGTGTGTGTATGTGTGTGTGTGTGTATGTGTATGTGTGTGTTTATGTGTGTGTATGTGTGTGTGTATGTGTGTGTGTGTGCATGTGTGTGTGTGTGTGTGTGTGCATGTGTATGTGTGTGTGTGTGTATGTGTATGTGTGTGTATGTGTGTGTGTGTGTGTGTATGTGTGTGTGTGTGTGTGTGTGTGTGTGTGTGTGTGTGTGTGTGTGTGTGTGTGTGTGTGTGTATGTGTGTGTGTATGCACTGAGAGCAGCAGTACATGTGCACTTGAAGGAATGTATAATTCAATATATGTGTGTAAATGTTAAAATATGGTTATAACCATAACCATATTTTTTAAAGAGGTGGATCGGTAAGCCAGCGGAAGGCCTCGGTCAGATGACCAGAAGCTCCAGCTGTGGGTCATCATATGACTAAGACCCATGCCAGGAAACACTTGTCCTGTTTCCTGACAAACCTTATACCTACCAATATGTGTACATTCTGAGACTCTCTGACTGGTAGTGGTGTCCTAGTTACATGTGGCCTCGGTGACCCTTGTTGTACTCGACAGGCTTTTAACTTAATTAACCAGTCTTGTTTACTGTCGGCCTAGCTTTATTTTTGTAGGCCGTTAGAGGGATGGCAAGAATGGGGCGGGAAAGAACTGGGGTAGGATAGAGCAGTGAAAAAAATGGTTGTGGGAAACAGGAAAAGAAAGAGAGAGAGAGGTAAGAAAAGTTAAGTGGCGTGACCACTTTAAGTGAGGTTTAAAGGAATGCTTTTTATTATCTATTATTATTTGCCGTCATATATATATATATATATATATATATATATATATATATATATATATATATATATATATATATATATATGTATGTATATATAATATATATATATACATATATATATATATATACATATATATATATATATATATATATATATATATATATATATATATATATATATATATATATATATATATGAATATATATATATATATATATATATATATATATATATATATATATATATATATATATATATATATATATATATGAATATATATATATATATATATATATATATATATATATATATATATATATATATATATATATATATATTATATATTCAGACAGAAACACGGAAGATAAAGTTGGTCCATTTATTTCGTCTCCAGACTGGAGTCCTCTTCTGCTGACGAAGAGGATTCTAGTTGGGGGTCGAAATATACTGACTAACTTTATTTTCCGTGTTTCTGTCTTCATGTGGGTTGTTGCCTGGCTCAACTGACCTTACTATTAGTGACAAATGTGTACCCTCTTTAACATTTACTTCCTCTCTGATTTTACTCAAGAGGATACAAATAATTATACAATAATTATACAGGTCGAGCCGAGAATGCATTGTGGAGTATGAATGTGACTAGTGACATGGTCCTCAGACAACAAGACAAATTGAAACCAACCAAACATGTCACCCGGCCTTGACGAGGTGCTTTCAAAAGGAATGTAAAGAGGAACATAGGAAACCATTAGCTAATCTCCTCAGTGGAAAATCGCAGTTGTGATAGCCATTTACAAGGCGGGTGATAGGTCCTTATCTTCAAATTATTCACCAATAGATCTAACTTCAAATGTGGGAAAACTGATGGAATCAATAACTGTGAATGCAATTTGAAGCCACCTTGCCTTAAGAATTTACTAACCTTTTTCACTAGAGTATTTGAGACGGGAGATCTTGATAAAGAATACGATATTGTGTATATGGTCTACAGTAAGGCCTTTGATGGCTCTACCCAGGAGACTGATGAAGAAAGTAGCGGCACATAGTATAGGAGGAAAATTTATATCCTCGTCAAATCATAAGCAAAAGAACAGTGAGTGTCCATAGATTTAGTATCGGAACCGTTGTTCACAATCTACATGAACGACTTAAAAAGGGGAATAAATAGTGACATGAGAAAGTTTGCCGTTGACACTAAAATGGGACCCTAGATCATTTATGATAAGGACACTAGAAAGCTCTTGGCTGGCCTGAGTAGTTGGTGCTGTGGTCGAAGGAGTCGCAAATCCAATTCAATGTAAACAAATGTAAAGTTTTAATCCTAGGAAAATTAAGTAACTTTTGTATTTATAATCTGAATAATATAGATCGTAGTCAAATGCAAAAATGATTTAGGAGTTCTGGTTAGAAGAAATTTAAAACCAAGACAACCGTGTATAAGTGTTGGCAATAAAGCCCATAGGATCGTTTTACATTAGGAAATATATAAATAACAGACGTACGAAAGTTATCGCTGAGATTCATATATCTTTGGTAAGGCCACTTTTACATTATGCCGTTTGGTTCTGGTTTCCAAACTTCAGAATGAAGTATGGAAGGCAGAGAAGGATTACAAAATTTATCCCCAGTATCGGAAACCTTTTCCACGAAGATGGGCTGAAGGCGCTGCATTTACACTCTTTGGAAAGACGTAGAATTAGGGCGTTCCCTGTGATCGTATTTGCTTCGACCTCCTCCCGTTTTTCTGCAACATTGCAAGGCTCCTGATGATGTGTTGATTACAACACGAAAGGCCTAGAGATATCATTCAACTCTCCCCGTGATTGTTTTGCATCTTGTATCAATTGTTCGCGATATTTGCATTATATATATATATATATATATATATATATATATATATATATATATATATATATATATATATATATATATATATATATAATAAGAAACATGTAATATCTTAATATGCAGTATAAGTACAGAGAAAAACATTATTATCCCAAGTACTTTCGTCCCTCACAGTATGAAGGAAGAGCAAAAGCAATAAGCCACAGAAGTCTAATATAACAAAGATGTGACCTCAGATGTACGCTCTGTGGGATATTTATTGCCTCACTGAGTGTGCGTAATACATTCCCTTTGTTTTGAAATCTTCAGTTAGGTTAACAGCGATATGTGAAGCCTTTCCTCAAGTTTTTTTAGTAAAGTTAAGAGTGAATTGTCAGGTAAAGGTGAATTTTTTTTATCATACCTTGTAATCCTCGCATATTTTATGTATTATGAACGACTCTAGTTCATACAATTCTGGACTTATATTCAAAAGGTATTTAGTACTATATATTTTTTATAAAGCTTAATTCTATTATAATTCGTTTATCCATAAATTTTCTTGCTACAAATTACCCAGTTTTTTGTTTTAAATCAGTGGTATTGTTAAAAAAAATTACATTAATAAACATAGAATTAGACTTTTGTTTAGTTTTAAAATGTTTTATTTATGGTGCTGTAATATTATTTTTAAGGCCTTTTCGAGTTTTTCCCAAAATATAATTTATTGTATTTTTTACCAGAAATCTTGTAGACACAGCCATCAGCGTTTTGGGGGAATTCTTAATCAAATTGATTTTACGACATCAAGATTTTTAACCATAACTTTGATTCTGAAATTCCTAATTTGAGAAGAAATATCAAAAAAACTTTCATGATATAACATAACCAACATATTTATTGCTTGAATATGGTTCCTGGTGAATGGGAGGTAATCAGGTTCAATCCAAGGAAGGGAAGGATAGTTCCAGTTCCTGGGAACAAGAGTCCTGTAACGACATCCATGCACCTCCATCCCTCCCTCCCCCGACTGTGTCTGCTGGATCATCCAGCACTGGCTGTGGTTCAAAGGACGTTTGAAGGTTCGATATTGCGATCAAGAGTGTTCTGAGATTTAACTTTCATGTTAGTTCAGTTTGAGGATTTAGAATGCATTAGGAGCTAGCTTAGCCGGGTTAGATCATCTAAGAATGTCTTGTGGGAATTTAGAAACAAATTCGAGAAAAATATGGTGGAGTTGAAACACACTGAGAGTTAGTTTTACTGTTTTTTCTAGGATAAATAATGGCTTCACATGGATGCTAATCATACACGACTTGTGAATGAACGGGTAAAACTGGAAAAAGTTGAAGAGGGTAGGAGTGTCAGGGAGAGGGGAAAGAAAATGGTTATATACAGCAACTTAAAGATGTGTCTAACTCAGGAATAATCGCAAATAAAGAAGAGTAAAAATAAAAACGTCTTTTAGATTTGAGAAGTGTCAGTAAATGTAATCCTTGTTAATAAGAGAAGAAAATTAAGCAGCTTTAAAACAGAAGGACAATAAGAAACAGAAAAAAAAAGATGATTAGCAGTTTCAGGACGTTGGTAGTGACGGAGGACAATATGTTCTGATGCCCTCCTAAAATTTACATAATGTGTACTCCAAAAAAAATTTTTATTTAGCGCAAAGTATTATATATATATATATATATATATATATATATATATATATATATATATATATATATATATATATATATATACATATATATATATATATATATATATATACATACATACATACAGACAGACATACATATATACATACATACATACAGATATACATGTATATGTACAGATATACATATATACATACACACACACACACACACACACACACACACACACACACACACACACACACACACACACACACACACACACACACACACACACACACACACACACACACACACACACACACACAGCGCTATAATCAAGCGCTTTTAATTTCGTATGTAAAACTATCAAGAAATGTCAAAGAAAAGACGAGAAAATTCCCATATATTCAATATGTCTTGTGAGTGAGTCTGGGCTCATTATGACATCCTGGACTCACAGGTGAGGGGGGGGGGGGGGGGGGGGGGGGAGGGGGGGGGGGGGGGGGGGGAGGGGGGGGAGGGGGGGGAGGGGATTTTCAACATACACTTCACAGATGACAAAACTCTTTGGAGTGATGACATAAATTTCCTTCTTTTTTCTCTTTAAGCTCCTTGAGGAGGTGTTCAGCTTTAATGAGGTTTCTCCGGTGTTCTTGTAGTTACGGAGGATCGAGCCCACAGCACTCCGGGTGCTGGGCAACGCCCGCTGTGTGACACTTAAGGGTCTAGCACCCTCGTCTCCCACTGCAAGGAAGGAAGAAGGAGGATGGGGTGACCTTGATGCCGGTGAAGGGCTCTTGATCCGAGAGACTGGAGCTACCCTCCCCTTTGAGGGATTTATTTTATTCGTCAAGGGGGAAAAATGGTGACCTTCTCAAAAGAGCTTTTCCTTATTTGACCGAGACCAGTGGAGCTTTACGGTCGTGGAACCGAGACCAGTGGAGCCTTACGGTCATGGGACGGAGACCAGTGGAGCCTTACGGTCATGGGACGGAGATCAGTGGAGCCTTACGATCATGGGACGGAGACCAGTGGAGCCTTACGGTCATAGGACAGAGACCAGTGGAGCCTTACGGTCATGGGACGGAGACCAGTGGAGCCTTACGGTCATAGGACAGAGACCAGTGGAGCCTTACGGTCATGGGACGGAGACCAGTGGAGCCTTACGGTCATGGGACGGAGACCAGTGGAGCCTTACGGTCATGGGACGGAGACCAGTGGAGCCTTACGGTCTTGGGACGGAGACCAGTGGAGCCTTACGGTCTTGGGACGGAGACCAGTGGAGCCTTACGGTCTTGGGACGGAGACCAGTGGAGCCTTACGGTCATGGGGACCAGTAAAGCCCCTCGCTTACGGGAAGTGTGCATATATTTTTTTTGTAAACATAACCGGGAAGGGTTAGTTAAAGTTGTTAGATTTAAAACACATTATGGGCAGCCCAAGGGTCGTTAAGGCTGAGGATCACCCGTAACATAACGAGCCTAAGAGAATCACAATCACACACACACACACACACACACACACACACACACATACACACACACACACACACACACACACACACACACACACACATACGCGCCTCTGAATGTATTTTGTGCTCTGCGACGTGTACATCTTCAGGTGTGTGTTTCACCCCACATTGGAGCTTTGTCGCGACTTTCATAAAACTCCACTGTGATAAAGCTCCACTGTGGGTGATAAAGCTCCACTGTGGGCGATAAAGCTCCACTGTGGGTGATAAAACTCCGCTGTGGGTGATAAAGCTCCACTGTGGGTGATAAAGCTCCACTGTGGGTGATAAAGCTCCACTGTGGGTGATAAACCTCCACTGTGGGTGATAAAGCTCCACTGTGGGTGATAAAGCTCCACTGTGGGTGATAAAGCTCCACTGTGGGTGATAAAGCTCCACTGTGGGTGATAAAACTCCGCTGTGGGTGATAAAGCTCCACTGTGGGTGATAAAGCTCCACTGTGGGTGATAAAGCTCCACTGTGGGTGATAAAGCTCCACTGTGGGTGATAAAGCTCCACTGTGGGTGATAAAACTCCGCTGTGGGTGATAAAGCTTCACTGTGGGTGATAAATCTCCACTGTGGGTGATAAAGCTCCACTGTGGGTGATAAAGCTCCACTGTGGGTGATAAAGCTCCACTGTGGGTGATAAAGCTCCACTGTGGGTGATAAAGCTCCACTGTGGGTGATAAAGCTCCACTGTGGGTGATAAAGCTCCACTGTGGGTGATAAAACTCCGCTGTGGGTGATAAAGCTTCACTGTGGGTGATAAAGGTCCACTGGGCGATAAAGCTCCACTGTGGGTGATAAAGCTCCACTGTGGGTGATAAAGCTGCACTGTGGGTGATAAAGCTCCACTGTGGGTGATAAAGCTCCACTGTGGGTGATAAAGCTCCACTGTGGGTGATAAAGCTCCACTGTGGGTGATAAAGCTCCACTGTGGGTGATAAAACTCCGCTGTGGGTGATAAAGCTTCACTGTGGGTGATAAAGGTCCACTGTGGGCGATAAAGCTCCACTGTGGGTGATAAAGCTCCACTGTGGGTGATAAAGCTCCTCTGTGGGTGATAAAGCTCCACTGTGGGTGATAAAGCTCCACTGTGGGTGATAAAGCTCCACTGTGGGTGATAAAACTCCGCTGTGGGTGATAAAGCTTCACTGTGGGTGATAAAGGTCCACTGTGGGCGATAAAGCTCCACTGTGGGTGATAAAGCTCCACTGTGGGTGATAAAGCTGCACTGTGGGTGATAAAGCTCCACTGTGGGTGATAAAGCTCCACTGTGGGTGATAAAGCTCCACTGTGGGTGATGAAGCTCCACTGTGGGTGATAAAACTCCACGGTGGGTAATAAAGCTTCACTTTGGGTAATAAAGCTTTACTGTGGATATAACGCTCTACCGTGGACATGAAGTTCCACTGTAGGTGATAAAGCTTCACTGTGGGTAATAAAGCTTCATTGTGGGTGGTAAAGTTTCAGTGTGGGAGACAAAGTTCAACTTTACTGTGGATGATAAAGCTCCACTGTAGGTGATAAAGCTTCACTGTGGGCAATAAAGTTCCACTCTGGGTGATAAAGTTCTACTGTGGGTGGGCGTGGGAGTGTAGTAGACGCTGTTCCCACCACTCCAGAAGTCTCCTGGTTACGGCATGGATACGAGCGTCCACCAGCAGCAGTAGTGGTGGTGGAGGAGGCGGCGTCCACCAGCAGCAGTAGTGGTGGTGGAGGAGGCGGCGTCCACCAGCAGCAGTAGTAGTGGTGGAGAAGGTGGCGTCCTGTGCTTAAAGAGGTCACTAGGGCGCCTTTAAGAGCGTCCATCCCTAAGTTTTATGAGCACCGCTGCGGCCCTTACATCCTGGAGCTGAAGACCTCTGGCGGAGGCTTCGCGCACACACTGTCGGTGGCACACACTTCAGAGCACCCACACTGGCGGTGGCACACACTTCAGAGCACCCACACTGGCGGTGGCACACACTTCAGAGCATGCACTCTGGCGGTGGCACACACTTCAGAGCATGCACTCTGGCGGTGGCACACACTTCAGAGCATGCACTCTGGCGGTGGCACACACTTCAGAGCACGCACTCTGGCGGTGGCACACACTTCAGAGCACGCACTCTGGCGGTGGCACATACTTCAGAGCACCCACACTGGCGGTGGCACACACTTCTGAGCACCCACACTGGCGGTGGCACACACTTCAGAGCACCCACACTGGCGGTGGCACACACTTCAGATCACCCACACTGGCGGTGGCACATACTTCAGAGCACCCACACTGGCGGTGGCACACACTTCAGAGCACCCACACTGGCGGTGGCACACACTTCAGAGCACCCACACTGGCGGTGGCACACACTTCAGAGCACCCACACTGGCGGTGGCACATACTTCAGAGCACCCACACTGGCGGTGGCACACACTTCAGAGCACCCACACTGGCGGTGGCACACACTTCAGAGCACTCACACTGGCGGTGGCACACACTTCAGAACACACACTTGCTGTGGCACGCACTTCAGAACACACACTTGCTGTGGCATTTACTTCAGAGTACACAATAGCGGAGACAAGCACTTTATTCCGCCATGATTTTGAGATGGACTTGCCTTGTATGGGCCAGTAGGCCTTCTGCAGTGTTCACCCATTCTTATGTTCTTATGTTGTGTCTTCAAGAAATACTATGTTGTTAGACCAGCGTATATATACCAGGTTTCCCACACCATGACGTCATTACCCATATACCAGGTTATAATTATAAGAGATAACAGGAGGTAAAATGGATAGTTAAATTTAACAGAAGATCACCTGCCTGACTGATGTTAAACTAAACAAAAGCCATTCTTAACAAGGTAAGGGAAAATAAGTTCAGTACTCAGAGAAATGAGCGTGACACCTTTGTTGTTTGTTATTATTTTTATGGATATTACTGAAATTAGTGTGAAAGTCGCCTTAGTAGATGACAGAAGAATTATTACCGTCTGTCAGCCAATTCTTCCAGTCACAAATGATGTTCACTGGTGATAATCTTCAGCTGGATACATATGGAAAGAAGTCAGAACTTCATAACGAGCACAGGACACAAAACTCAGGAATAGTAATGTTATTTGACTAAATAAACAGGTTAGGTGAGATTCGTCAGGAAACAGGACAAGTGTTTCCTGATGCGGCTCTTAGTCATATTAATAAATAAACAGAAACCTCAAACGAAGCCAGAGATGATGCTCTTTAAGTCACTATGGACTGGAATACTGTTGTGCACTAACAGTTCCTTTTAATATGACAGATCTGGAGAACAGACAGAAAACCTTCACTGCCTGTATAAATTCGGTCAAACACCTAAATTATTAGGCAGACTTGAAGTCCTCTGAATTGTGCTCCCTTTACAAAGGCAAGAAAGATGTCTCATAATTTACACCTGGAAAATTTTAGTTGCTCGGTCTCAAATTTGCACACTGAAATTACTTCCTAAGATAGCTAGAGGCTTGGCAAACGGTACAAAATACCTCTAATGAAAAGTATGGGCGGAATGAGCAAACTAAGAGAATAAAGTGTAAATGTACCAAGACTTTTCAACACCTTTCATGCACACACAAGAAAAATTACCTGCACACTTCCAGCTGTCTTCACGAGGGAACTGGTGAAGTTCCTCTTGTTAATAAGTCTTGATCAACCGGCTGTAGTGGCTACCCTGGACTGTGTGTGGCCAGTACCAAAAGCCTGTTTGATCAGGCCATCAACAAGAAGGCCTTCAGTTAACCACCAACTCACTTCAAACCACCACAAACACACACACTTGCGGTGGCACACACTTCAACCCACCACCAACGCTCACTAGTTGAGCTTCTGATATTCATTAATTATTATCAAAGTATAACTTGTCAACTTGGTATCATCCCCTCAGTACAACTTGGTATCCTCTACTCACTTCAGCTGGGTATCCTCTCTTCACTTCAGTTTGGTGTCTCCCCCTCACTTTAGTTTGATAACTTCCTATCATTTCAACTAGATATCTTCTTCTCAACTTCAGCTTCCTCAGTGTATCTGCTGCTGAATTATCCGAGCGATAACCACACTTATACAGTCATTACACTTATACAATCCTTACGCATACAATATACGCATACAGTCATGCCATGCACTCACGCCATTCATGCAGTCATTACACTTATACAATCATATCGCTTATACAATCACGTAATTCACACCATAGAATCATACTAGTTACAATCGTACTACTTGTATAGTAATACAACTGATACAGGTATATCTTAAATATTATTAGCGTATTTTCTAATCCACTGAGGTCGTAAAACATTCACTGTTCAAAGCATTAATGTTCACGTGTTCAAATAATAATCGTGAACAATAATGTTCTTCAGAAGTTATCAACAATGTGGAACCACAGGCATCATTTTTTTTATATAAATATTATTGCTTAGTTTGTCAGGTATGAAGCTTATCGACTCCACGAGGGTCATTAAAACTGCAGCTCACCTGTCCACCACCAGTTAACGATACCATTTCCCCCCCCCCAAAAAAAAAAATTGAGATTAATGTAAATCCGCAGTGAATATACACTGACAATTATACGTCTGTCGCTGTAGTATATACCTTGAGAGATAATACGCCTCTTAGTGTATATATATATATATATATATATACACACACAGAGAGATATATACCTTGCGTTGATGTCTGTTGTGCATCGCACTAAACAGAATCCACTCAACACCGCGATATAAATTACTAGAAACAAATCAATATATATCTTGAGGGTAATGCAAGGTTTTGTGATGTGATTGACATTAATTCTACAGTGGTGGTATTTACCCAACAGAACTCATCACAAAGTATTATGAGGGTCAAAATAAACTTTATTGGTTTGATTTAGATAACAGCCTGACGGAGATCACATCAAATCCAGCGCACCTGCTTCCACACTGTTATTATTATCTCTCTAGGTAATTGGACTACGAAATTTTAAAAAATAATAGTCCATGTCTGATATATATATATATATATATATATATATATATATATATATATATATATATATATATATATATATATATATATATATACAGAGGTGTATATAGGTGTATGTCTCTCAGTGTATGTATACCGTGTATGTATTAGGTATTAAAATATCCTTCAATAGTTGTGTATAGGTGATATGTAGCCTTAATGACCCCTGGTGTAGTAGATGGACTTTCAACCCAAGACAGCACGGCAATAAATACCACACAGTATAATACGCATCGAGACGGTTTATCTTTCGATGTATATACACCGTGAGTTTACTTTATACCCACTTCAGAAATTAATGTGCACTTCACATTAAGTGGTTCATGGCACTGCAGCCTTAATGGTCCTCTTGCAGTGGGAACACTTTAATGACCCTCGTTAATAATTAGACTTTAATGACCCTCGTTAATAATTAGACTTTAATGACCCTCGTGCAGTGGATATACTTCAGTAATAATAATAATAATAATAATAATAATAATAATAATAATAATAATAACATCAATAGTAATAATAATAAGGACTATTATAATTATGACTATTACGAGGAAGGAAGGAATAAGCGAGTTAATAGATTCCGTCTCTGGAGGAGCACAGAACAAGGGGAGATATAATCATAACATGCAAAATACCCCGTGACACCGACAACGCAGACAAGGAAAGAGACTTTACGAGGGATGGGAGGGCTTTCGATCCCAGCAAAGTGAACTGCCCCCTCACCCCAACTTCTCCTGGATCAAATCTCAGTGTCTCATGGGAGGATCAGCGACAGTGAGACGCACATCACTACGACGTAAACGACCAAGTCAGAAAGGCGACAAAAACGTTGTACAACGACTAAAAAGGTTACACAGCTACAAAATTATACGACGACAATGAGGTTACGTAATGACGAAAAGACTTGTTACATGACAATGAACTTACACAACGACGTGTAAGGTTAGATAACGACCAAAAGAAAACAGCAACAAAAATCTAGGTAAAGACAAAATTAAAGATAGAGAACGACAAGCTAGATAACGATACAGCATTGAGGACGACAAGCTAGATAACGATAAAGCATTGAGAACGACAAGCTACATAACGATAAAGCATTAAGAACGACAAGCTAGATAATGATAAAGCATTGAGAACGACAAGCTAGATAACGATACAGCATTGAGGACGACAAGCTAGATAATGATAAAGCATTGAGAACGACAAGCTAGATAATGATAAAGCATTGAGAACGACAAGCTAGATAATGATAAAGCATGGAGAACGACAAGCTACATAACGATAAAGCATTAAGAACGACAAGCTAGATAATGATAAAGCATTGAGAACGACAAGCTAGATAACGATACAGCATTGAGGACGACAAGCTAGATAATGATAAAGCATTGAGAACGACAAGCTAGATAATGATAAAGCATTGAGAACGACAAGCTAGATAACGATACAGCATTGAGGACGACAAGCTAGATAATGATAAAGCATTGAGAACGACAAGCTAGATAACGATAAAGCATTGAGAACGACAAACTAGATAATGATAAAGCATTGAGAACGACAAGCTAGATAACGATTAAGCATTGAGAACGACAAGCTAAATAACGATAAAGCATTGAGAACGACAAGCTAGATAATGATAAAGCATTGAGAACGACAAGCAGGATAACGATTAAGCATTGAGAACGACAAGCTAGATAACGATA
>NC_091331.1:2198566-2201066 GCF_038502225.1 Cherax quadricarinatus
AATCCTGGAGACTCGAACGCTGGTGGAAGACAAAGCGCAGATGTAGTCTGATGTGATCAATCCATCACCTTATCAGTAATAATGTTGGTAGAATTACTGACAATATGTTAGCTAAAAGGACACAAGTGCAGCTAATGTGGTATATTATTTTGGCAACTTTTCGCTCTCCAGGAGCTTGACAAAGTTCCTGGAGAGCGAAACGTTGCCACAGTAAAATATCACACTGGTTGCACCTGTGACCTTTTTCCTATCTCCAGGAGTAGTTTCATGTGTCCAGACCATCACCCAGGAACACAATCACAAGTAATCTTCCTCCAGTAGTTGTAGCACTTACTAATTTCTCCTTTAATGCATTCCACTAGTCAACCACCCTATTTGAGTAGATTTATTTTTTGCTATCCTTTGCACTCCACTTTTGCCTCGTGTTATCTTTGTTGCTGGTACTAACAAATCTTCTGTATCCACTCTTTCAACGCCTTTTAAGACCTTATATGTGGTTATCACGTCTCTTCTCTTCCTAACTTAAACTAAAACTATAAATAACTTTCGTGACATTTCACCATTCATATATTTCAAAGTTATTTTATAGCTTGGCAGAGTAGCAGATAACTTCTTACAATTTCATTTATATGATGTTCTGGTATTTTTTTTAGTATTAACTCCAGATTTCTTTGATACTATCTTTAACTTGTCAGAGTCTAAATTCTCCATGTCTCCTGATTTAATTTTTTTTCCCATTTCCTTTACACAACATTTATCTACAGTAATTTTAGCTACAATAATTTTGATTATTAATTCTACATAAGATTTTTTCATCATCTGGAAACATTTTCGTACGTTTATTCCTTTTGGTGTGTGCGTG
This sequence comes from Cherax quadricarinatus, assembly GCF_038502225.1. Classification (NCBI taxonomy): domain Eukaryota; kingdom Metazoa; phylum Arthropoda; class Malacostraca; order Decapoda; family Parastacidae; genus Cherax; species Cherax quadricarinatus. The sequence goes on from NC_091331.1 coordinate 2,199,429, forward strand.
TGTGTGTGTGTGTGTGTGTGTGTGTGTGTGTGTGTGTGTGAGTGTGTACTTACCTATATATAGTTGCAAATGTCTCTTCACAGCTCATCCATGTTTGGGGAATTTTTAACCAATAGTCCTTAACATAGACAAATTCTGCTGTAATCTTCGGAATAGCCATTTATGAAGCAACGAGGCTCTCCTATGTTCCTCCTTCAGTACACGACCGCCGACCGTAGGTCTCCATGGCTGATGGAACAATTACTGAAGAAGTTAGAGATTTTTCAGTAACTTGTGTGTTCAATATCTCAAGTTTCTTACGTTTCACTATACATCCTGAGGCTACCTGGTGTACTGGGGTCACAAAACTTCATTAACAATGTGAACATCTGGTCACTTCTCATCAACCTTTAACAGGATACTGTAACTTACCAGTATACCTTTTGAACAGTTCGTGTTATATGTACTTACCTACGTACTTTTCCAATATAATTATAAAGAATCTAGGGAACCAATAAACATCGTGTCGATATTTTATACCATTTATCTCCATGTTCGTTTCTATGGAATTTGCTCTACCCTTCTTTACCGTCATCTGGTTTATCTTATTTAGTCTTTATTTACTCTTTGGACATAGAAATAGCTCATTTACCTAGGGAAAAAATCTCTTCATCGCTTCTGTTTTGGTTTAATGTTCTAAGTTCCCATGAACATAAGAAGCAAAATAATGAATCAAATTACTCGCGTCACTCATACATTCGTCAGCGTCCCTCACAGATATTACTACAACTGTTCCTTCTCTATGACAATGTAAGGCAACGTAAACCTCTTGCAGAACAAATTGGTGTGTCGGCGTAGATTCTAACCCAAATGCTGGTGAATAGCAGTGTCGCCCAATCATCCGAGTTCACAACAAAGAAACATATTATCATCCGATGCTGAAAATTTTTTGACAAGAACTGATGTGTGTAGTTACAAAGTTTGCCACCCGTAAAAAAAAAAAAAAACAGATTGTCATCCAGCTCGTAAAATTCTTGACCGAACATCACACAGGCGCAGGAGACCCTCATTTTGGCCATTATCTGCCCGACACAATCATTTGGGCCACCATCTTCCTCTTGACAGAAATGTAAGAGTCTCCACTGGCCAGCACCATTGTGTACCAACACGCTGGTCAACACCTCTAGTGAATGCAAGCATCTCCTGTAAACACAAACATTAGTCCCTATCATCATCAGTGAAGAAAGCTACATGAATTATTGCTAGCCATCGAGCCATCACACACAGGCAGCCGGTAAGTACCAAGTGTGGGATCCAAATTTCTCCGAAAAGGAGGACCTCTAATTAAGTAAATTGCACGAGATTCATAGGAACTATGAAATTCGCAGAAGACATGCACGGGATCCAAAAATCAGGGCTGCGAGTTCTTCTGACTGACACTCGGCACACTCACACGAATACCACAATCAGGGCCCTGAGGTTTCCTGTTCGACACACGACACACTCATCTGAAATCCAGGTTTTAGACTCATCTATGTGTCTCACGACACACTCACCTGCACCTCAGAAATCAAGGTTTTGGACTCACCAGACACACGACACACTCACCTGCACGTGAGAAATCAAGGTTCTGGACTCACCTGTCTGACACACGACAAA
>NC_091331.1:2206066-2288566 GCF_038502225.1 Cherax quadricarinatus
CACCACTCACACCACCTACATCACCACTCACACCACCTACATCACCACTCACACCACCTACATCACTCACACCACCTACATCACCACTCACACCACCTACATCACCACTCACACCACCCACATCACTCACACCACCGACATCACCACCGACATCACCCCCTACATCACCACTCACACCACCGACATCACCCCTACATCACCACTCACACCACCATCACCCCCTACATCGCCACTCACACCACCAACATCACCCTCTACATCACCACTCACACCACCGACATCACCACCTACAACACCACTCACACCACCGACATCACCACCTACAACACCACTCACACCACCGACATCACCACCTAAATCACCACTCACACCACCGACATCACCACCTACATCACCACTCACACCACCATCACCCCCTACATCACCACTCACACCACCGACATCACCACCGACAACACCACCTACATCACCACTCACACCACCTACATCACCACTCACACCACCAACATCACCCCCTACATCACCACTCACACCACCGACATTACCACCGACAACACCACCTACATCACCACTCACACCACCAACATCACCCCCTACATCACCACTCACACCACCTACATCACTCACACCACCTACATCACCACTCACACCACCTACATCACCACTCACACCACCATCACCCCCTACATCACCACTCACACCACCGACATCACCACCGACATCACCACCTACAACACCACTCACACCACCGACATCACCACCTACAACACCACTCACACCACCGACATCACCACCTACATCACCACTCACACCACCGACATCACCACCTACAGCACCACTCACACCACCGACATCACCACCTACAACACCACTCACACCACCGACATCACCACCTACAGCAACACTCACACCACCGACATCACCACCTACAACACCACTCACACCACCAACATCACCACCTACATTCCGTGACTGACACATAATTGAAGGCAGACTACACTATTTTATTTCGTTCTATCCCAACCCAGTGTTCTATTTTACGAAATACCAGTAATGGACCAACCAATCAGTGGCCTTTTTTTTATCAAATGACGGACTGTAACAGCATGCATGTGAACCCCACTAATTGGCCAATCCCTCACTACCATGCACAAAAAATAGACATGATTGGTCTCTTCAACGAGCTTACCAATCAGTTTTTTGTAGCAGAGAAAAACAGTGACTCTGTTTAAATCCACAACAAGAAAAGCTTAACATTTGTCTTGATAAACATCAATAGTCATATTTTTTTTTACTTTAGTTTCTGGTAAAATTGTAATAATTTTCTTTTTTTAGTTTCTCCTCAAAGTTTTTTTTTTTCTTAGTTTTTCCCGAGTTTTCTTTTTCTTATTTTTTCCCCGAGTTTTTTTTTTCTTAGTTTTTCCCGAGTTTTTTTGTTCTTAGTTTCTCCTGATTTTTTTTAAAGTCGTGTGATATTGTAATATTTTTTTCTTAGTTTCCCCTTGAAACTGTAATTTTTCTTAGTTTCTCCCGAAATTGAATTTTGTTTTATTAGTTTTCTCAGATTTTTTTCATTAGTTTCTCTTAAAAATGTGATTATTTTCTTTAGTTTTCCTGAAATTATTTTCTTATTGTTTCTGCTGAAACTGGAATTTTTTTCTTAGTTTTTCTGAGAATTTAATGACCTTTTTTTTTTTGTTTCTTCTAAAACTGTAAATATTTTCTTTTTAGTTTCTCCTAAAAAAAGTAATTATTTTATCTTAGTTTCTCCTGAAATTGTAATTCTATATTTTTTTTTTCAAATATTGAATACCTTTGATATACCTATAATGAGTTTCGAGAGTCTTACTACTCCCGGAGCCCCGGAGCCCGGCCATGGGCCAGGCTCATCTGGTGCTAGCCTGGTCGACCAGGCTGTTGCTGCTGGAGACCCGCTGCCCCATATATCCATCACAGCCTGGTTGATTTGGCACCTGGTGGTTATTTTGGAATGTCCTCACCTTTATCTCGTGAGTGCCTCACCTCCCATGAGTGACTCACCTCCCGTGAGTGCCTCACCTCCCGTGAGTGACTCACCTCCCATGAGTGCCTCACCTCCCGTGAGTGCCTCACCTCCCATGAGTTCCTCTCCCGTGAGTGTCTCACTTTCCGTGAGTGCCTCACCTCCCGTGAGTGCCTCACCTCCCATGAGTGCCTCACCTCCCATGAGTGCCTCTCCTCCCGTGAGTGCCTCACCTCCCGTGAGTGCCTCACCTCCCATGAGTGCCTCACCTCCCATGAGTGCCTCACCTCCCGTGAGTGCCTCACCTCCCGTGAGTGCCTCTCCTCCTCCAGGAAATGCACTCTCCTGAGAGATGTTAATTAATTCCCATGTAATAGTAACTCCAGCTCTGTTGACACGAAGCCTTCGTAGCAGATGATCCATAATGGAACACCTGACGATATTTTCAACTGCCCTACTGAAGGCTCCCACCTCTGGCTGACACCGTGTAGCACTATGCCATCCTGTGTGGTGGTATGTGGCCGGGATAACAGCTAGTTAGATACAAGGGTAACTATCGCAGAAAATAGGGCAGCAGTTTGACACTACTGTATAAAATGCTGCTAAAAATGTCTCTCTTCCGTTATTGCTTCTTCCCCTCCCGCGAGTGTCTGTCTCTCTCCCGCGAGTGTCTGTCTCTCTCCCGCGAGTGTCTGTCTCTCTCCCGTGAGTGTCTGTCTCTCTCCCGCGAGTGTCTCTCTCCCGCGAGTGTCAGTCTGTCTCTCTCCCGCTAGTGTCAGTCTGTCTTCCGCGAGTGTCAGTCTGTCTTCCGCGAGTGTCAGTCTGTCTCCCGCGAGTGTCTGTCTCTCTCCCGTGAGTGTCAGTCTGTCTCCCGCAAGTGTCTGTCTCTCTCCCGCGAGTGTCTCTCTCCCGCGAGTTTCAGTCTGTCTCTCTCCCGCGAGTGTCAGTCTGTCTCTCTCCCGCTAGTGTCAGTCTGTCTTCCGCGAGTGTCAGTCTCCCGCGAGTGTCAGTCTGTCTTCCGCGAGTGTCTGTCTCCCGCGAGTGTCAGTCTGTCTCCCGCGAGTGTCAGTCTGTTTCTCTCCCGCGAGTGTCAGTCTGTCTCTCTCCCGCTAGTGTCAGTCTGTCTCCCGCGAGTGTCAGTCTCCCGCGAGTGTCAGTCTGTCTCCCGCGAGTGTCAGTCTGTCTCCCGCGAGTGTCAGTCTCCCGCGAGTGTCAGTCTGTCTCCCGCGAGTGTCAGTCTGTCTCCCGCGAGTGTCAGTCTGTTTCTCTCCCGCGAGTGTCAGACTGTCTCCCGCGAGTGTCAGTCTGTCTCCCGCGAGTGTCAGTCTCCCGTGAGTGTCAGTCTGTCTCCCGCGAGGGTCTGTCTCCCGCGAGTGTCAGTGTCTGCGAGTGTCTCCCGCGAGTGTCAGTCTGTGAGTGTCAGTACCCCGCGAGTGTCAGTCTGTCTCCCGCGAGTGTCAGTCTGTCTCCCGCGAGTGTCAGTCTCCCGCGAGTGTCAGTCTGTCTCCCGCGAGTGTCAGTCTCCCGCGAGTGTCAGTCTGTCTCCCGCGAGTGTCAGTCTCCCGCGAGTGTCAGTCTGTCTCCCGCGAGTGTCAGTCTCTCCCTCTCCCACACGAAGGCTGATAAATGATACTCATTTATCTTTTCTGACTATTATGGAGTAAAGCGGACTCCCTTCCCCATATATAATGAATTTTTAATTACTTGTTTCTATATATCTATCTATATATTTGTGGCTGCAGGTGTCGAGTCACAGCTGCTGGCCCCGCCTCTTCGCCAGCTACAACGTTCCACATACACAGATTTAATAATAAGAGCCAATGTGTGGGCGATACTTTGCCGTTAATAATGATAACCACTACATTTAATAATTTACTACACTTTCGGTCGTAAGTGGACGCTGTGTTTGGCTTTCATGGCTAGAGTTTTTTTTTTTTTAATCCAGCACCGTCATATATACGTACAAGCAGCTCGTGCTGGTTAAAGTTTTAGTGCAAAGACTGTGTTTGTCGGGGTTGTGTTCACCTCCCTTTTTTGTGGCTGTCTTTGTTTGCGTTTGTCCTTGCTTTAATTAAAATTGTGTTGACAGGGCCCTCCAGGAGATTCTTTATTTTTTTTTGATTCGTTGCGATGAATTTTCCGGCGTGCCGTGTCCTTGTTCGCGGCTCTTGGTGTTTGATAAATTAGTAATTATTCCATACATGAGGTGGTGTTAGTGTGGCCGACAGTGATAAGCAGACGCACGGAGACTGCGACCTAGAGACTACCAGACAGGTTCAGACGCGGGGGAGACTTTGCTGATAGGAGACAGCCAGAGAATTGATAGATATAGATAGATACCGGGAGGCTGGTAGATAGATGGAGAGAGATACAGGGAGGCTGGTAGATGGAAGGAAATAGACAGACGTAGGCTGTAGGACAGTTGAACATAGACAATCGGAAACTGGTAGATATACAGAGATAGATACTCGGAGGGTGGTAGATAGATGAAGATAGGCACACAGATGGACCGTAGATAAATGGGGAAGAAAATACACAGAGACAAAGATAAAAAGCAAAAATGACATTGTCAAAGGTGCGAACACAAACGTAGGTATTTGTATACAACTACACACACACACACACACACACACACACACACACACACACACACACACACACACACACACACACATACATACATACACTCACTCACACAAACCCACACACACACACACACATACACCCACTCACACAAACCCACACACACACACACATACACCCACTCACACAAACCCACACACACACACACACACACACACACACACACACACACACACACACACACACAACACACACACACACACACACACACACACACACACATACACACACACACACACACACACACACACACACACACACACACAACAAGACTAGTCCCAGAGCTACGGGGATTGTCCTACGAAGAAAGGTTGAAGGAAATCGGCCTGACGACACTGGAGGACAGGAGGGTCAGGGGAGATATGATAACGACATATAAAATACTGCGCGGAAGAGACAAGGTGGACAAAGACGGGATGTTCCAGAGAAGGGACACAGACACAAGAGGTCACAATTGGAAGTTGAAGACTCAGATGAATAAAAGGGATGTTGGGAAGTATTTCTTCAGTCATAGAGTAGTCAGGCCGTGGAATAGCCTAGAAAGTAACGTAGTGGAGGCGGGAACCATACATACTTTTAAGGCGAGGTATGATAAAGCTCATGGGGCAGGGAGAGAGAGGACCTAGTGGCAATCAGCGAAGAGGCGGGGCCAGGAGCTATGATTTGACCCCTGCAACCACAAATAGATGAGTACAAATAGGTGAGTACACACACACACACACAGTCTCTATCTCTAAGGATTTTTTATAAGAAAAATCTGAACAATATTGAAAGGAGAACAGAGACTTACGACAATATTTCAAAAATAATTCCCCTGCAATATATCAAATTTGTATACATCAGATGACAAAAGAAATAATTTCCCGTGTTCGTAAAAATTCCGAACAACCGATACAAGATGCAAAAAAAAAAAACACGGTGGGAGTTGAATGATAGCTCTAGGCCTTTCGTGATGCAATCAACACATCATCAGGAGCTTGCAGTGTTGCAGAAAAGAGAAGATCCAACATTTTTTTTCGAGAAAAATATTATATTTAAAGATTGTATGATAGTGTTCTTGTTCCAAGCAATTAGAGCTACACTTCACCTCTCTTTGGGTAAAACTTGAACAACTCCTATTTCCCCGGCGCTGTATGACCCCTAAGGGTTTAGCGTTTCACTGTAAATACAGCTATAATAGCATAATTAAATCTTGAAAACAATGGGGCCTTAGAAAATGTACAGAGGCTCATATTTGAATAAGTGTTCGGTAGTTTCGTTGGTAGCGAACTCAGTTCCCACATTGAGGTCTCTGGTTCGAACCCCGGTACGGGTGGAAACATTAGGACGTGTTTCCTTAAGACACCTGCTGTCCATATTTACCTAGCAATGAATAGGTACCTGGGTGTTAGTGCACTGGTGTGGGTCGCATCCTGGGGACAAAATTAACCTAATTTACCCGATATGCTGTGCATAACAAGGGACTTTCTATACAGTAATATGTTACTGATGTCACCTAAGTCTGTATACCTTGTACTTATATTAATAAAGATTTTTATTATGAGTTATTCCGAAAAGCACGTAATCACGAGAGACGTTTAATGTATGGAGTCTTCAAGTGTTCGTATCGTAGTGTAATATACTTTAATAAAGAATGATGTTCACCTTTATTAATAAATATAAATTTAATTTATAATGAGCTGCCCACTTTTAGAAAATGTATAAATCGAATAATAACAATAATTATTATGTGGTAGCTGGTCCAGGTGGCACCAAAAGGCAGTTGGCACTGGTGCCATCAGGTGAGGCAGCTGGCACAGTTGTCAGTACATATATACTTAGAGTCCACTTTACTCTCTATTTCAAATGTTAAAGTGTCCTTGACAAGTGGTGTGCAGGTAACTTGCAGCCTTAATGACCCCTCGTGTAGTAGACAGATTTGAAACCAAATAAATCAATAATAATAATAATTATAATAATAATAATAATAATAATAATAATAATAATAATAATAATAATAATAATTATTATTATTATTATTATTATTATTATTATTATTATTATTATTATTATTATTATTACATGAAATGGAATCGGTAAGCCCTAACTTATCATACAGCGTCAAGGGAAATAGGTAGCAATTAGGTTTGACCCGAGGGAGGAGAGGGGTAGGTGCTCCAGTGCCAATGGATCAAGGACCCTTCATCAGCATCAAGGTTCTTCCCATGAATGACTCGGGTAGGGAAGCGGTAAGCAGGCTGCTCTATATGACACACACACACACACACACACTATGTCATGTCTTGATGGTATCTTACTCAGCCTCCCTCTCTCCCTTCATATTTCTGACGTCTCTGAATATATATATATATATATATATATATATATATATATATATATATATATATATATATATATATATATATATATATATATATATATATATATATGCTTTATAGGCGTGTTAAGGGGAGGAAAGTCATAAGCAAGCAAGGAGCTTCTTTGCTTGCAAAATAAGAGTAAAATTAATCAAAGTAAGAAGCAAGGGCATTAATGAAGGCAAGAAGCAAGGGCATTAATCAAAGTAAGAGAGGCCTTGAGTTTTATCGCCAGCTCACGTCTCAGGCGTTGCATTCCTTTGGGTCGGTCCCCTGGACCCGCCGACCACCGAGTATGTGGATGCTGTCACCGGCACAAGTAGTAGACGAAAGGCATTATTCTTATTATAATCTTCATTATTATTATCAGTGTCATTATCATCATTATCATTATTATCATTATTATTATTACATTTATGGAGGTAGTGGTAGGCTCATAGGGGACATACAATGCATAGGGGAATGGGAAGCAATCAGCTTCCACTGTTCAGTGTATATGTTTGGCACGCACGCACTCACGCACGCACGCACGCACGCACGCACGCACCAATAAGTACAACGGTACAACGGCCTTGAATCTTTTAACAACTCTACTTCGTGTTCGTAGACACAACATGGTGATCCAAAACGATATGCAGCATGTAAACAGTTAAAGGTAATCCATAACAGTATGCAATACGTAAGTAGTAACAGGCGACCCATAACAGTATACAACAGCTATGCAGGAACGGGTGAGTCGTAGCAGTACATAACAAGTAAACAGAATCAGCTGATACGAGACTCTGACATTTCATCTCTACGTAACCCATCCTGCGTGTTGGGATGAATCAGGGAATTATAGCTGCCTTATGTTTCTGCTGTAACTAACATTTAGCATAGTGTAGCAGCACACTGATGGTGCTTGCAGCTTTGCTAAATAAAAATAAAAACTCTCTCTCTCTGTCTCTCTATCTCTTTCTCTCCTGACGTCTTGAAGCTGGCTTCGTCTCACAGCGATTCCGGAGGCAACAATAAATCATGCAGGTGTTTTTGTTCTCTGGATGAGTGCATGGCCTCTCCACCACTCCTCACCTGATGTCACACACGTCACCCGTGTGATATCACACACACACGACCTGAGTGATGTCACACACACACCACCTCAGTGATGTCACACATACACACCACCTGAGTGATGTCACACATACACACCACCTGGGTGATGTCACACACGCACACCACCTGGGTGATGTCACACACACACACCACCTGAGTGATGTCACACACATACATACCATCTAACTGATGTCTCGAATCACCCTCACTTAACACACTATATTATCACCCGTCATTGAAAGCACAAGAACGAGGTATAAAGAACAGGAATAGAAAACGCAAAAGAAAAGAATAAAAGAGAGAAGAGAGGGGGGGAAAGAGAGGAAACGAGAACGAGAAAGGAAACTGCAAATAAAACAGATAGCAAGTAGAAACGAAGAAGAAAAATTGGAAAAGGGACGATGGTATGTAAGAGAAGACAAAGGAATAGAAGAAACAAGGATAGAAATGTTGTAAAGCAATGGTTGGATGAAGAGAGAGAGGGAGGGAGAAAGGGAGTAACGAACGTAGGGAGGGAAGGGAAACAGAGTAGAGAAGGGATGTAGGATAGTAGCTCAGGAGATTGCGAGGAAGTGAAGATGGGATGGAGAGTGATAAAGATAGGGAGTAACAGAGAAGGAAGAAAAATAAGAAAAGCGGGAGAAGGAGGTAAGAAAGTAGAGAGAGGGCAAATAGAGAGGAAGGGAGGGAATTAAAGTGGGAAGGAGAGAGAATGAGGAATGGAGTGATAGAAGAAGAGAGGAAGTGAAGGGAAAAGTGACAAAGTACTTCATTATACCGAAATTTCCTACAATAGGCTACAATATACAACAAAATACCAGAATATACTACAATTTCCTACAATAGGCTACAATATACAACAAAATACCAGAATATACTACAATTTCCTACAATAGGCTACAATATACAACAAAATACCAGAATATACTACAATTTCCTACAATAGGCTACAATATACAACAAAATACCAGAATATACTACAATTCATGATATAAGATCCTAACCTACAATTCTGGTCGTGTTGATTTATTTCTCCATCTGATCTGTGTACTGATTTGTTCAACAGTTACTCAGTATATTAGTTTATTTAGTTAAATGATATCACAGTACCGTATTGAGAAGGTCCGATCGAAAACCGAGACGATGTTTCTATTGGACTGATCCTGAAAGTTTTGTACAGAGGTGTAATGGCTGGTCAATCCGAACACCTGAGCAGCGAGACCTGGTCAGTTCAAACACCTGAGCAGCGAGACCTGGTCAATCCAAACACCTGAGCAGTGAGATCTGGTCAATCCAAACACCTGAGCAGTGAGATCTGGTCAATCCAAACACCTGAGCAGTGAGATCTGGTCAATCCAAACACCTGAGCAGTGAGATCTGGTCAATCCGAACACCTGAGCAGCGAGACCTGGTCAATCCAAACACCTGAGCAGTGAGATCTGGTCAATCCAAACACCTGAGCAGTGAGATCTGGTCAATCCGAACACCTGAGCAGCGAGACCTGGTCAATCCAAACACCTGAGCAGTGAGATCTGGTCAATCCAAACACCTGAGCAGTGAGATCTGGTCAATCCAAACACCTGAGCAGTGAGATCTGGTCAATCCGAACACCTGAGCAGCGAGACCTGGTCAATCCAAACACCTGAGCAGTGAGACCTGGTCAATCCAAACACCTGAGCAGTGAGACCTGGTCAATCCAAACACCTGAGCAGCGAGACCTGGTCAGTTCAAACACCTGAGCAGCGAGACCTGGTCAATCCAAACACCTGAGCAGTGAGACCTGGTCAATCCAAACACCTGAGCAGTGAGACCTGGTCAGTTCAAACACCTGAGCAGCGAGACCTGGTCAATCCAAACACCTGAGCAACGAGACCTGGTCAGTTCAAACACCTGAGCAGCGAGACCTGGTCAATCCAAACACCTGAGCAGCGAGACCTGGTCAGTTCAAACACCTGAGCAGCGAGACCTGGTCAATCCAAACACCTGAGCAGCGAGACCTGGTCAATCCAAACACCTGAGCAGTGAGATCTGGTCAATCCGAACGCAGGACTGCGACTTCTGTTTCGACAAATCTTATCTCTTTCATTATTACAATTATTTTTTTTTTACCCTGCATTTGTCTCCTCTCCCCTCTCCCTCCTCCAGACATACGTGGCACTGTAAGCAAATGACGGCCCGCTTGTGAGTTCGTGCAAAATGTAATTGTGCAAATCATTAGCTTGAGGAAGGGATGGGGAGAAGCAGCAACGAAGTCTAATAACGTCAGTGATTGCTGTCAAATGTTGAGACTTTCATTTCGACGAGGATGTGATTGAGGTGATTATCGTCATGCGCTGCTGCGGATCATTGGCTATGACTGTTAGTGCGTGTACCGCAACCTGTGACTGTTTTACCGTGTGTACAATGAGCTGTGGCTGTTTGTGTGTGTGTGTACTAGAAGCTGTGACTGAAATATTGTATATACCATAAGGTGAATGTTGGTGTGCGTGTGTACCAAGAAGAGTATGTGTACCATAAGCTAAGACTCTTGCTGCATGTGTACCAGGATCTGTGACTTTTGTTGTGTGTATGTATCACGAGATGTGACTTATTCTATGTGCACCAGAAGTGGTGACTGTTCCGTGTGTACCAGAAGCAATCACCAGTCTTCAGTACGTTCCCAAGTGACTGTATGCTCGTGATTACCTGTTGCTTTATGAACACACAACAGACCGTGACTGTTCCCTCTGACTGAGCTTTCTAACTGACTAGCAAAATCTAGTAATAGTATCCATGTATCCACGAATTCGTACCCTCATATTATGTTTACGGGGAAGAACTAAACCCGTGGGAGGTAAGTCAGGTTCGATCCAAGGAACGGGAGCATAGCGGCAATTCCCCGGATCACTAATAGCCCTTCACCAAGGTGCTTGTAAAGGGCTCTTGGAATAATAGTGCCTCCTAATTACTCTAACTCTTTACCGCTGTTGGTAACCTGCCACCTGTTCCATACACCTGCAACACCTGCCACATGAGCACCCTCACTCACCCTGTCATATGCCTTTTCTAAATCCATCAATGAAAAAGTTTCTCTACCTTCAATCTAAGTATTTTTCACTCACAGTCTTGAACGTAAACAGTTTAAGCTATAGATCCGCTACCTTCCTTCATCCTCCTCTGTCAGCCTACTTGTTCTTTCGTCCCTCAACATGTCTAATCCTCTATATTTCTTACACTTTCTTTTATCTTATTTTTCTTTAAAGAAAGGAACTGTGCATGCTTTCTAAAGCTTTTAATTAAAATTAAATAAAAATCAAAATTTGCCGTTGTGGTTCCAGTATGTTGTTGAGACAGAAGTATCTAATGCCCAGGATGGTCCCCTGATGTTTTGAAGAAATGGTCATCCTGGGTGGCGGTGTTCGTACGATGTTCTGGAAAATCCTGTCACTACCTGGTCGTAGCACCACAGTTAAGATTTCAGAGAGGAGTAGTTGTAATATCTCACCACGTCCAGTAGTCAGGGATCTTGCTCCAGTTTACTAGCGTCTACCCTGGTTGACCAGGCCAGCAGCAGAGCTGAAAATACAGAAAATGACACTGGTTACATAAGAGTTAGGAAAATATAATGGTTCCTGGGTGTCTGAACAACCATAACACCCACTTATTACCCGCTTTTTCCTCACAACCATAAACTACGTACTGTCTTACGCACTATGTAATTGTTCTTGTAATTGTTCTTGTTGTTGTTGTTCTTCTTCTTTAATTATTATCATTATATTATTATTATTTAATTATCATTATATTATTATTATTATTTGATTATCATTATATTATTATTATTATTATTTAATTATTATCATTATATTATTATTATTATTATTATTATTATTATTATTATTAGTAGTAGTAGTAGTAGTAGTAGTAGTAGTAGTAGTGGTAGTGGTGGTGGTGGTGGTGGTGATATTTACTACCTAAACACGTTGTCAAATACTGCATATAGGTGAACAAAGTCCACACATGGTTGCTGTGTGGGTGTGTGTGTGTGTGTGTGTGTGTGTGTGTGTGTGTGTGTGTGTGTGTGTGTGTGTGTGTGTGTGTGTGTGTGTGTGTGTGTGTGTGTGTGTGTGTGTGAAGGTGTTAAGGGGGAGGTGTGGTGAGGGGCACTGATGAGAGGAAGGGTTAAGAAGAAGGGGATTAAGAGAAGGGGGCTGAGGGGTAAGGGGTGATTGGGAAGGTTGAGAGAGAAGGGTAAGAAGCCCTGAGCAAGTATTTACGTAAGAACATGTAAAGTTGCAGGTCAAGACGAGGCAATGCGGGTCCGCGGAGGTCACAACAGTGTGCAACATGCAACGATGTTGTTACCATTATTTTCTCTACGTCCATCTTGCATATTTATGCGAAGTGTACGAAAAGGGGGAGATGAATAAAAGTGGGGGGGAGAGGTGAGAGGAGAAGAAGGTAAAGAAGAAGGGGAAAGAAAAGGGACTAAAAAAGAAGGGAAAAGAGACAAGAAGAGGACGATGAAGAAGAAGAAAAGAAGAAAGAGAGGAATGAGTAACAAGAATAAGAAGAAACCGAAGAAATGCAGGAGAAAGAATGAGAGCGGAGAAGAAAAACTGGTAAGGGACGACAACAGATCAATCCATGTGAAATATCAAGCGTTTTAGCGCTTGTAAATAAAACTAATAAACTCACGAAGATAAAAAAAAAATAATTGTTCCGTGTACTTCGACTTGGCTCTGAGGTCCTCTTCAGCAGAATACAAAAGAGAATAAAGTACATCACATAAAGTATTTGTGGCAGGGAAGGTCATGTGAGCATCTGTGCCTGACGGACCTTGTCAAAAAGACCGAGAATGGCTCGAGTTATATAATGTTCTGTTGTGGCGTTGACTCTTCGGAACGTGTCAGTGTGAAGGTGCTTCAGCGAGCCTCTTGGGGACGTAAAAATGAGATTATGTGGAGATTCCCAATTAAACTGGGTGCTGAGATCTAGTTTCTAACTCCAAATCTTTCCATTGCATCGGCGTTTTAACTGCCGTTTAGGAAAGTTAAACTTGTGATGTTGGTCGATTAATGCTGCTGCTTCTGGGACATTTCGTCTTGTAGACGGAATAACTGCACCTTCCCAGCGATGGCATGACTGCAAGATTTCACCAGCAGGAAGACTAAAGATCTTGTGTGTACTTAACTGATTGTTTGAGTTCCGTCAACCTGGTCTCTAAATGCCTCATATCCTCAATGATGTAAATTAACTCAGTTAGTGCAGGGAATCGAGTCAACACCTGGTGATGCCCTGATGTCAAGTTTCTTGCACTTATTGGAGAGAGAGAGAGAGAGAGAGAGAGTTGCATATTTTGTTGAGATAAGAGAAAGTGAGACAATGGATTCTTTTGCTGCTTCGATTTGAGGCTGAAAGAAAATTACCAGATTGGTTAGCTGAGGTTCCTTTACCTGCTCAACTGTGTTAAGGAGCCTCCACCAACCAGACTGCTGATGCTTTTTCATTCAAATCTCATGTCTGATCACTGCTGAAGTCTTCTAAAAGCTTATGAATCACTGCCATGTTTGGTGTTACCTCCACACACACTCACACACACACACACACACACACACACACACACACACACACACACACACACACACACACACACACACACACACAGAGAACAGTGAGGAAAAGCTTGTCGTGTGTGTGTCAGCAGAACTGCGTCAACATACCCATACATTAGCCACCAGCCCAAATTTCTCCTCAATCAGAGAGACCTGCACGAACCAGCCGCTGCTGGATGATTCTGAGGTTAATTCCTTCGTGGCTGCACAAATTATACATTAAACCAGGAACTGCGTGATCTACCGTTGACATCCCATGAGATAGTGGTGGTGGTGATGGTGGTAGTGGTGGTAGTGGTGGTGGCGGTGGTTGTGGAGTGGAAGAGGCAGGGGGAGTGGAGGAGGTGTTGGTGGTGGGGCAGTGGGAGCGGTGGTGGTGTTGGTGGGATGTTGGTGGTGGTAGTGGTGGTGATGTATCATGGATCTCCGTGAGATATATGTATGTGTCTTCGGGATACATTATCTTGATACAGTGCTCGTATTTTTACTCATAATACCTCGACTACTGATGAATTTCATTTGCCTACCACAGAGCTACTACCAACACAAGTGTTGCTACCACCACTGCTACTACTGATGCTGCTGCTAAAACTACTACTATCACTACTACTACTGCTGCTGCTGGTACTACTGCTGCTACTTTTATTGTTGTTACTGCAACTATTATTATTATTACTACTACTATTACCACTCTTATTACTAATAAGACTACCACAAGGTAAGATTACCACTTCTTATCTCCTGGAACGCTCCCACCCTACCTCCTATAACCTCTGTCTCACCATCCTCTACTCTTCTTCCTGTTCCTCCTTCCTCAGGTATCCCATCACCACTTACTCCTCCTTCGTCTTCTCTATCTGTTCCTCCTCCTCTACTACCTACTCCTCATCCTCTCCCTCTAATGAAAATCTAGAACCGGTACAGTGGCCAGGACAGACTACATGTGTCCGAGAATGCTCCCGGCTGCCGTATGCAATCTGGCTGGGCGCTGGCAGTCCAAGAGCGGCTATTCAGGAAGCACTGCAATCTGCATAGTGCAACTCACCCCATTGTCTCACAGCTAACTTATGGCCTTTAAATGGAGGGTCACTTTGTACGTGAGGACCCGAGGCGAGGTGCAGGAAAGGGAAGGGGGGGGGGAAGGGAAGGGAATGGAAGGGAAGGGAAGGGAAGGGAAGGGATGGAATGGGGTAGGGAAGGGGGTGAGAGGGGGGCAAGCCCCTCTAGCTTTACATTCGTCCCCCAGATCTTAACTTTTACCCTCTTTTAATTCTTTTTTCCCCCTGAACTCTTCTATTTTCCGGAGTTTCCATCCCTTAATATGAACCTCTTCTTCTCCCCTTAATATGAACCTCTTCTTCTCCCCTTAATATGAACCTCTTCTTCTCCCCTTAATATGAACCTCTTCTTCTCCCCTTAATATGAACCTCTTCTTCTCCCCTTAATATGAACCTCTTCTTCTCCCCTTAATATGTAACTCCTACCTTTCTCCTCCCTAGTTTTTCTGACGTCCGTGTCTTTGTCTAGTTGTTCTGTGTTTATATTACACACTTAATATTACACACATTTGTAGTTCTGTGTAACACACTCAAATTACACTCGTGTAATTCTGTGTAACACACTCTAGTTACACTCGTGTGGTTCTGTGTAAGACACACTAGTTACACTCGTGTGGTTGTGTGTGTATGTTGTACGCTGCAGCTTCACCCGTGTGGTTCTGTGTATGTTGTACGCTGCAGCTTCACCCGTGTGGTTCTTTCCCATTATTCTAAACTGTAGTTTATTTTCTGTGTCTCTCTGTGTTCCTCTACTTTCTTTTAAGGTCAGTTGTGGAGTTTTGTTCTTAATTTTCACAGCGTGTGTGTGTGTGTGAGAGAGAGAGAGAGAGAGAGAGAGAGAGAGAGAGAGAGAGAGAGAGAGAGAGAGAGAGAGAGAGAGAGAGAGAGAGAGAGAGAGAGAGGTGGATAAAAAGGAAGTGATATGATAAAGACACTTGAGTAAACACAAGGACATGTTTATTAGATAACGCTTCGGTTCTGGGACCTTGATCGCCTTGATTTGAAGTAATCAAGGTCCCAGAACCGAAGCTTTTTCCAATAAATACGTATGTCCTAGAGTTTGCTCACGTGTCTTTGTCATCTCACTTCTTTTTTATCCACTTCTCTCTCTCTGTCTCTCGCTGTCTGTCTGTCTGTCTGTCTCTCTCTCTCTCTCTCTCTCTCTCTCTCTCTCTCTGTCTCTCTCTCTCACTCTCTCTCCCACGCTATGAAAATTAACAACAAAACTCTACAATTGACCTTAAGAGAAGGTAGAGAAGCAGTTATCAAACTCGATACTAGCTCTCATAATCCTTCTCTTATATACCTGCAAGGGATAGGTATCCTCTGTGTATCCACACACCACTGCTAGGTATGCTCTGTGTATCCCCACACCACTGCTAGGTATGCTCTGTGTATCCACACACCACTGCTAGGTATGCTCTGTGTATCCACACACCACTGCTAGGTATGCTCTGTGTATCCACACACCACTGCTAGGTATGCACTGTGTATCCCCACACCACTGCTAGGTATGTTCTGTGTATCCCCACACCACTGCTAGGTATCCTCTGTGTATCCCCACACCACTGCTAGGTATGCTCTGTGTATCCACACACCACTGCTAGGTATGCTCTGTGTATCCTGTGTATCCCCACACCACTGCTAGGTATGCTCTGTGTATCCACACACCACTGCTAGGTATGCTCTGTGTATCCACACACCACTGCTAGGTATGCTCTGTGTATCCACACACCACTGCTAGGTATGCTCTGTGTATCCACACACCACTGCTAGGTATGCTTTGTGTATCCACACACCAGGTATGCTGTGTATCTGCTAGGTATGCTAGGTATGCTGTGTATCCACACACCACTGCTAGGTATGCTCTGTATATCTGCTAGGTATGCTCTGTGTATCCCCACACCACTGCTAGGTATGCTCTGTGTATCCACACACCACTGCTAGGTATGCTCTGTGTATCCCCACACCACTGCTAGGTATCCTCTGTGTATCCCCACACCACTGCTAGGTATGCTCTGTGTATCCACACACCACTGCTAGGTATGCTCTGTGTATCCACACACCACTGCTAGGTATGCTCTGTGTATCAACACACCACTGCTAGGTATGCACACCAGTGCTAGGTATGCTCTGTGTATCCACACACCACTGCTAGGTATGCTCTGTGTATCCCCACACCACTGCTAGGTATGCTCTGTGTATCCACACACCACTGCTAGGTATGCTCTGTGTATCCACACACCACTGCTAGGTATGCTCTGTGTATCTCCACACCACTGCTAGGTATGCTCTGTGTATCCACACACCACTGCTAGGTATCCTCTGTGTATCCACACACCACTGCTAGGTATGCTCTGTGTATCCACACACCACTGCTAGGTATGCTCTGTGTATCCACACACCACTGCTAGGTATGCTCTGTGTATCCACACACCACTGCTAGGTATGCTCTGTGTATCCACACACCACTGCTAGGTATGCTCTGTGTATCCACACACCACTGCTAGGTATGCTCTGTGTATCCACACACCACTGCTAGGTATGCTCTGTGTATCCACACACCACTGCTAGGTATGCTCTGTGTATCCACACACCACTGCTAGGTATGCTCTGTGTATCCACACACCACTGCTAGGTATGCTCTGTGTATCCACACACCACTGCTAGGTATGCTCTGTGTATCCACACACCACTGCTAGGTATGCTCTGTGTATCCACACACCACTGCTAGGTATGCTCTGTGTATCCACACACCACTGCTAGGTATGCTCTGTGTATCCCCACACCACTGCTAGGTATGCTCTGTGTATCCACACACCACTGCTAGGTATGCTCTGTGTATCCACACACCACTGCTAGGTATGCTCTGTGTATCCACACACCACTGCTAGGTATGCTCTGTGTATCCACACACCACTGCTAGGTATGCTCTGTGTATCCACACACCACTGCTAGGTATGCTCCGTGTATCCACACACCACTGCTAGGTATGCTCTGTGTATCCACACACCACTGCTAGGTATGCTCTGTGTATCCACACACCACTGCTAGGTATGCTCTTTGTATCCACACACCACTGCTAGGTATGCTCTGTATCACACACCACTGTATCCCGTGTATCACACCATTGCTAGGTATGCTCTGTGTATCCACACACCACTGCTAGGTATGCTCTGTGTATCCACACACCACTGCTAGGTATGCTCCGTGTATCCACACACCACTGCTAGGTATGCTCTGTGTATCCACACACCACTGCTAGGTATGCTCTGTGTATCCACACATCACTGCTAGGTATGCCCTGTGTATCCACACACCACTGCTAGTTATGCTCTGCGTATCCCCACACCATTGCTAGGTATGCTCCGTGTATCCACACACCACTGCTAGGTATGCTCTGTATATCCACACCCCACTGCTAGGTATGCTCCGTGTATCCACACACCACTGCTAGGTATGCTCTGTGTATTCACACACCACTGCTAGGTATGCTCTGTGTATCCACACACCACTGCTAGGTATGCTCTGTGTATCCACACACCACTGCTAGGTATGCTCCGTGTATCCACACACCACTGCTAGGTATGCTCTGTGTATCCCCACACCACTGCTAGGTATGCTCTGTGTATCCACACACCACTGCTAGGTATGCTCTGTGTATCCACACACCACTGCTAGGTATGCTCCGTGTATCCACACACCACTGCTAGGTATGCTCCGTGTATCCACACACCACTGCTAGGTATGCTCTGTGTATCCACACACCACTGCTAGGTATGCTCCGTGTATCCACACACCACTGCTAGGTATGCTCCGTGTATCCACACACCACTGCTAGGTATGCTCCGTGTATCCACACACCACTGCTAGGTATGCTCTGTGTATCCACACACCACTGCTAGGTATGCTCCGTGTATCCACACACCACTGCTAGGTATGCTCCGTGTATCCACACACCACTGCTAGGTATGCTCCGTGTATCCACACACCACTGCTAGGTATGCTCCGTGTATCCACACACCACTGCTAGGTATGCTCCGTGTATCCACACACCACTGCTAGGTATGCTCCGTGTATCCACACACCACTGCTAGGTATGCTCTGTGTATCCACACACCACTGCTAGGGATGCTCAGTGTATACACACACCACTGCAGGTATGCTCCGTGTATCTACACCACTGCTAGGTATGCTCCGTGTATCCACACACCACTGCTAGGTATGCTCCGTGTATCCACACACCACTGCTAGGTATGCTCTGTGTGTATCCACACACCACTGCTAGGTATGCTCCGTGTATCCACACACCACTGCTAGGTATGCTCCGTGTATCCACACACCACTGCTAGGTATGCTCCGTGTATCCACACACCACTGCTAGGTATGCTCCGTGTATCCACACACCACTGCTATACTCCGTGTATCCACACACCACTGCTAGGTATGCTCCGTGTATCTACACAAACCACTGCTAGGTATGCTCCGTGTATCCACACACCACTGCTAGGTATGCTCCGTGTATCCACACACCACTGCTAGGTATGCTCCGTGTATCCACACACCACTGCTAGGTATGCTCCGTGTATCCACACACCACTGCTAGGTATGCTCCGTGTATCCACACACCACTGCTAGGTATGCTCCGTGTATCCACACACCACTGCTAGGTATGCTCCGTGTATCCACACACCACTGCTAGGTATGCTCTGTGTATCCACACACCACTGCTAGGTATGCTCCGTGTATCCACACACCACTGCTAGGTATGCTCCGTGTATCCACACACCACTGCTAGGTATGCTCCGTGTATCCACACACCACTGCTAGGTATGCTCCGTGTATCTACACACCACTGCTAGGTATGCTCCGTGTATCCACACACCACTGCTAGGTATGCTCTGTGTATCCACACACCACTGCTAGGTATGCTCTGTGTATCCACACACTACTGCTAGGTATGCTCTGTGTATCCACACACCACTGCTAGGTATGCTCCGTGTATCCCCACACCACTGCTAGGTATGCTCCGTGTATCCACACACCACTGCTAGGTATGCTCCGTGTATCCACACACCACTGCTAGGTATGCTCCGTGTATCCACACACCACTGCTAGGTATGCTCCGTGTATCCACACACCACTGCTAGGTATGCTCCGTGTATCCACACACCACTGCTAGGTATGCTCCGTGTATCCACACACCACTGCTAGGTATGCTCCGTGTATCCACACACCACTGCTAGGTATGCTCCGTGTATCCACACACCACTGCTAGGTATGCTCCTTGTATCACACACCACTGCTAGGTATGCTCCGTGTATCCACACACCACTGCTAGGTATGCTCCGTGTATCCACACACCACTGCTAGGTATGCTCCGTGTATCCACACACCTCTGCTAGGTATGCTCCGTGTATCCACACACCACTGCAAGGTATGCTCCGTGAATCACACACCACTGCTAGGTATGCTCCGTGTATCCACACACCACTGCTAGGTATGCTCCGTGTATCCACACACCACTGCTAGGTATGCTCCGTGTATCCACACACCACTGCTAGGTATGCTCCGTGTATCCACACACCACTGCTAGGTATGCTCCGTGTATCCACACACCACTGCTAGGTATGCTCCGTGTATCACACACCACTGCTAGGTATGCTCCGTGTATCCACACACCACTGCTAGGTATGCTCCGTGTATCCACACACCACTGCTTGGTATACTCCGTGTATCCACACACCACTGCTAGGTATGCTCCGTGTATCCACACACCACTGCTAGGTATGCTCCGTGTATCCACACACCACTGCTAGGTATGCTCCGAGTATCCACACACCACTGCTAGGTATGCTCCGTGTATCCACACACCACTGCTAGGTATGCTCCGTGTATCCACACACCACTGCTAGGTATGCTCCGTGTATCCACACACCACTGCTAGGTATGCTCCGAGTATCCACACACCACTGCTAGGTATGCTCCGAGTATCCACACACCACTGCTAGGTATGCTCCGTGTATCCACACACCACTGCTAGGTATGCTCCGTGTATCCACACACCACTGCTAGGTATGCTCCGAGTATCCACACACCACTGCTAGGTATGCTCCGAGTATCCACACACCACTGCTAGGTATGCTCCGAGTATCCACACACCACTGCTAGGTATGCTCCGAGTATCCACACACCACTGCTAGGTATGCTCCGTGTATCCACACACCACTGCTAGGTATGCTCCGAGTGTCCACACACCACTGCTAGGTATACTCCGTGTATCCACACACCACTGCTAGGTATGCTCCGAGTATCCACACACCACTGCTAGGTATGCTCCGAGTATCCACACACCACTGCTAGGTATACTCCGAGTATCCACACACCACTGCTAGGTATGCTCCGAGTATCCACACACCACTGCTAGGTATGCTCCGAGTATCCACACACCACTGCTAGGTATACTCCGAGTATCCACACACCACTGCTAGGTATACTCCGAGTATCCACACACCACTGCTAGGTATGCTCCGAGTATCCACACACCACTGCTAGGTATGCTCCGAGTATCCACACACCACTGCTAGGTATGCTCCGTGTATCCACACACCACTGCTAGGTATGCTCCGAGTATCCACACACCACTGCTAGGTATACTCCGTGTATCCAAACACCACTGCTAGGTATGCTCCGAGTATCCACACACCACTGCTAGGTATACTCCGTGTATCCACACACCACTGCTAGGTATGCTCCGTGTATCCACACACCACTGCTAGGTATACTCCGTGTATCCACACACCACTGCTAGGTATACTCCGTGTATCCACACACCACTGCTAGGTACTGCGTCAACATCGACCCTCGTCTCGTCCTCCCTC
The DNA here is from genome assembly GCF_038502225.1 of Cherax quadricarinatus. Lineage (NCBI taxonomy): Eukaryota > Metazoa > Arthropoda > Malacostraca > Decapoda > Parastacidae > Cherax > Cherax quadricarinatus. The sequence goes on from NC_091331.1 coordinate 2,227,694, forward strand.
AGTGGACATACAGCTGCATCAATTACCCCGTTTCTCGCAAGGCCGACATCTAGAGGACTTCAGCAGCATTAAAAACCATTCAGTGGACTGCAACCCTTCAGCAGTATCTAGAGAACTTCAGTAGCATCTAGAGCCATTCAGTAAAACTCAAGAACCCTTCAGTAATATTAAGATAATATTAGTAAGATCAGAAGAGTTTCAGTAGCCTCAGATCTTTAGTAGCGTCATGATAACTGCCATCAAAGATTCTTCACCTTTTCTCTTGAAGGGACCAGCGTCATTGCGTCATCGTTGCGTCAGGTCACACTGTAACCACATGGTTACAGTATAGCGGGGTTCTGCGTCTTTTTTTTATAGTGGTGTCGCTCTTATTTACGTCTTTCCGATACTGAGAAATAATCAACAAGTCTTGCTTCTTAATGTCAACACTCTGGCTTGTTTGTGTCTCACTTTCTTCCCTGAGTCTTTCACCCAACGAGGACCTGCTGTGAGGGGCCAGCTGTGAGGGCCAGCTGTGAGGGCCAGCTGTGAGGACCAGCTGTGAGGGCCAGCTGTGAGGGCCAGCTGTGGGGGCCAGCTGTGAGGGCCAGCTATGAGGGCCAGCTGTGAGAGCCAGATGTGAGGGCCAGCTGTGAGAGCCAGCTGTGAGGACCAGCTGTGAGGGGCCAGCTGTGAGGGCCAGCTGTGAGGGCCAGCTGTGAGGGCCAGCTGTGAGGGCCAGATGTGAGGGCCAGCTGTGAGGGCCAGCTGTGAGAGCCAGCTGTGAGGACCAGCTGTGAGGGCCAGCTGTGAGGGCGAGCTGTGAGGGCCAGCTGAGGGCCAGATGTGAGGGCCAGCTGTGAGGGCCAGCTGTGAGGGCCAGCTGTGAGGGCCAGCTGTGAGGGCCAGCTGTGAGGACCAGCTGTGAGGGCCAGCTGTGAGGGCCAGCTGTGAGGGCCAGCTGTGAGGGCCAGCTGTGAGGGCCAGCTGAGGGCCAGATGTGAGGGCCAGCTGTGAGGGCCAGCTGTGAGGGCCAGCTGTGAGGGCCAGCTGTGAGGGCCAGCTGTGAGGGCCAGCTGTGAGGGCCAGCTGTGAGGGCCAGCTGTGAGAGCCAGATGTGAGGGCCAGCTGTGAGAGCCAGCTGTGAGGACCAGCTGTGAGGGCCAGCTGTGAGGGCCAGCTGTGAGGGCCAGATGTGAGGGCCAGATGTGAGGGCCAGATGTGAGGGCCAGCTGTGAGGGCCAGCTGTGAGGGCCAGCTGTGAGGGCCAGATGTGAGGAACAGCTGTGAGGGCCAGCTGTGAGGGCCAGATGTGAGGGACAGCTGTGAGAGCCAGCTGTGAGGGCCAGATGTAAGGGCCAGATGTGAGGGCCAGCTGAGAGGGCCAGATGTGAGGGCCAGCTGTGAGGGCCAGCTGTGAGGGCCAGATGTGAGGGCCAGATGTGAGGGCCAGCTGTGAGGGCCAGCTGTGAGGGCCAGCTGTGAGGGCCAGCTGTGAGGGCCAGCTGTGAGAGCCAGCTGTGAGAGCCAGCTGTGAGGGCCAGCTGTGAGAGCCAGCTGTGAGGGCCAGCTGTGAGGGCCAGATGTGAGGGCCAAATGTGAGGGCCAGATGTGAGGGCCAGCTGTGAGGGCCAGCTGTGAGGGCCAGCTGTGAGAGCCAGCTGTGAGAACTAGCTGTGAGGGCCAGATGTGAGGGCCAGATGTGAGAGCCAGCTGTGAGAGCCAGCTGTGAGGGCCATCCACTTTTCCCTTAAGATGCAGTTTGATTAAAACTCAAGATAATTCATGTGTTTCTCCACAATATAACATCACTTCCTGTAAGTACCTTATTAGCGTTTAGCTGCCATTAAACGCAAGTATCATTAAACGCAAGTATCATTAAACGCAAGTATCATTAAACGCAAGTATCATTAAACGCTGGTATCATTAAAACGGCTGGTATCATTAAAACGGCTGGTATCATTAAAACGGCTGGTATCATTAAAACGCCTGCGTTCGAGGGTTTTTCTATCCTCTGCAGGCCGGCCTGTAGCTAGACTTCCTTCCTGACCGCCTGGTCAACTGAGGCTGTTGTTACCAGCAGTTTGTATGCCTACATCAGCTCTCACAACCTGGTTGATCATACGTTACTAGTAATCATCTGTTTTGCTTACTCTTACGCTCATTTTCTCTTTCCAGGCTTGGTGCTAGATGTTATTCACACCGGAGTACCAGACTACCCCAGCGCACTCTACGAGTCCAAGGTCGGAAGGACTACTACAAGTCCAGGGTCTGAAGGACTACTACAAGTTCAGGGTCTGAAGGACTACTACAAGTCCAGGGTCTGAAGGACTGCTACAAGTCCAGGGTCTGAAGGACTACTACAAGTCCAGGGTCTGAAGGACTGCTACAAGTCCAGGATCTGAAGGACTACTACAAGACCAGGGTCTGAAGGACTACTACAAATCCAGGGTCTGAAGGACTACTACAAGTCCAGGGTCTGAAGGACTACTACAAGTCCAGGGTCTGAAGGACTGCTACAAGTCCAGGGTCTGAAGGACTACTACAAGTCCAGGGTCTGAAGGACTGCTACAAGTCCAGGGTCTGAAGGACTACTACAAGTCCAGGGTCTGAAGGACTACTACAAGTCCAGGGTCTGAAGGACTGCTACAAGTCCAGGGTCTGAAGGACTGCTACAAGTCCAGGGTCTGAAGGACTACTACAAGTCCACGGTCTGAAGGACTACTACACGTCCAGGGTCTGAAGGACTACTACAAGTCCAAGGTCTGAAGGACTGCTACAAGTCCAGGGTCTGAAGGACTACTACAAGTCCAGGGTCTGGAAGGACCGCGACAAGTCCAGGGTCTGAAGGACTCCTAACTGTCCAGGGTCTGAAGGACTGCTACAAGTCCAGGGTCTGAAGGACTACTACAAGTCCAGGGTCTGAAGGACTGCTACAAGTCCAGGGTCTGAAGGACTGCTACAAGTCCAGGGTCTGAAGGACTGCTACAAGTCCAGGGTCTGAAGGACTACTACAAGTCCAGGGTCTGAAGGACTGCTACAAGTCCAGGGTCTGAAGGACTACTACAAGTCCAGGGTCTGAAGGACTACTACAAGTCCAGGGTCTGAAGGACTGCTACAAGTCCAGGGTCTGAAGGACTACTACAAGTCCAGGGTCTGAAGGACTGCTACAAGTCCAGGGTCTGAAGGACTACTACAAGTCCAGGGTCTGAAGGACTGCTACATGTCTAGGGTCTGAAGGACTACTACAAGTCCAGGGTCTGAAAGACTGCTACAAGTCCAGGGTCTGAAGGACTGCTACAAGTCCAGGGTCTGAAGGACTGCTACAAGTCCAGGGTCTGAAGGACTGCTACAAGTCCAGGGTCTGAAGGACTGGCGAATCCGCAGACTGACACCCGCAACAGCGCTCAGCGCTCATCATTTATAAAGTTAGAAACAGAATTCCTTCTAATTGCTGTTTCTAGTTGTGAGAGAGACTACAGAGCTAGTAAGGCCTCCATTCTAAATGGTAATTGTTTTAAGTCCTAGAAATACTGGTCGTCTTCTAATTGGACTACATAATTACAACGTTCTGCAGTCCTAAGCACTGATTTGTCTCTGATGCTGCCGCTGATTGTGGATCTACACGCTGATTGGCTGTCAGGTGGCGCAACTGGCCAATCCACGATTAGTTCATTTTGGCGCTCTTGGTATAAATTCTAATTAAGACATCATATATTCCAGGTATGCGCATGAGTCAAGTGAAGACTCACTAATATTCACAATTACCTGACTCTTTAAGAGGAGGACTTTCATATCGTCAGCGTAAATACCTGGGCTTATATCTCTGTCGGGGTAACAGTTGCTTCGGGGGAATTTATTCTATCTAATAAGACTTTACATGCAGTTATCCGCGGTGCTCTCCCTCGTTAAACCTCCAGCGGAAAGTAAGGCAGTTTGACGTCAAGGGAAGGTTAATTTACGTCTCAGAGTCGTTTACCGGCGAGGAGATGGGGAGGAGAGACGCCTGCCTCTCCTCCATCCCCGGTCTCACACGGAGGTTCTGGCCTCGACACCCACCAGCCACACCATTGCTATTGTCTCCTGTAATATATGACAACAATGTCCAGCATGAAAACAAACGGAACCAGATGTGTTCCACTGCTGCTCCATCCGAGAGAATTATGCCCGTATCCCATAAGCCCAACCCCCTCTACCTCAATACATGCTAAAGGGATAGTAAAGAGTGCGACATCAGTTTCTAATGCAGATAAATACCAACAATGGAAAAACCACGGTATGGATGGGGTTAAAACCCATGGGAAGTGAGTCGTAAAACTCCAGGCCAGTGCGTAATCCCCTGGGCCAGCTAGCTACAATAAGATTCATCCAACTAAGTATTTTAGTACACCATAGGGAGGTTAGCATGGGCCATCACTGTGACCACAAATGAACATCCAAGGAGATTTATCTGTAAAACTTGTATTTATGGCCACAGTGATGGCCCATGCTAACCTTCCTATGGTGTATAAATATACCTAGCTGGATGACTCTTATTGTAGCCAGCTGGCCCAGTGGATTACGCACTGGCCTGGAGTTTCACGACTCACTCGCCCTGGGTTCTAACCCCACCCATGCCCTGGTTTCTTAGCAATCGTGTTACTGCGACTTGAGTCAACATGGGAGATTTGACTCCAATGAAAAGAGGTATGTACAAGTTATTGCATATGAAGTATTGTCCTAATTTATCCAGTGAAATTGGGAAATTGATTCCCACACATCAGACCAATTTTAATCCTCCACTAAGTAAGATACTTCAGATCTGAAAGCATAAATCATATCAGAAACCACATTCTTTAACTATTTTCAAAGATCAATATCCGAAAACACGTCAGCGCTTAAGTTTAAAGCTGCCAGTGAGACGCATTCTTAAGTTATTGAAGTTGAAAGGTTGAAGTCGATCGGGTGAGGCATTCACTGGTTATAGCATGAAAACCAGTACGTATTTAGTTCTTCCTCATTTCTTCAATAAAGATGGCGAGCTAGCACTCAACACAGGTTTTCTCTTAAGACATAGCAGAGTTTAAGGTTTAAAGCCAGTCTGAAGAGACATTCTTCAGTTACTGCATAGAAAAAAAAATCCTTTAATAAAACTGGCAAATTTAAACTCATACAATCCATATCAGTGCCAATCTTCCTACAAAAAAAAACACATCTAAAAGTTTGAAGCCTATCAGAGGATTCATTCTCCAGTTATCGTACAAATTTCAAACAAAAATCCAGAATACCCAGAGTCATTAACTACGTTAGTAAATAGGTAAATTTTCACCTATATACTAGGCCTAAAACGTATTATTTTCACGAGATGCTTCAAGCAGTAACGACGAAAGTCTTGCACAAAAGGCCTACTCAAATTATTTCACGGAAAAACCCAGTGCCATTAAAAAAAATTGGCCATTTGGCACCATCACACTCCAGAAAAAGCTATTTCAGCCATTTTCTATTTATAGTGATATAGACATATTGAGGAAAATGGCCTGATGTACAATTCAGACAATTTATTTCGCCACCAGTTGTTTCTTCAGTACTATTAAAGCCACTCTTGGCGAAACGTTTCCCTTAAGAAACGTTGTGAACTTACACAAGTTTTCTTCTAGACAGGACCCACCAATGCTGAAAGTTTGAAGCCGGTCGGAAGTGGCTTTCTCAGGTGTCGCATGTAAACCTAACCCGGGAGTCTGATTTATAATAAGAATGACCAGAAAGCACCTGCTGTATGACCCTAGTGGGTTTAGCGCTTCTTTTTGATAATAATAATAATAATAATAATAATAATAATAATAATGATGATGATGGTGATAGTAATAATAGTAATAATAATAATAATAATAATAATAATAATAATAATAATAATAATAATGATAAAAATAATAACAATAATAATAATAATGGTGATAATAATAATAATAATAATAATAATAATAATAATAATAATAATAATAATAATAATAATGATAAAAATAATAACAATAATAATAATAATGGTGATAATAATAATAATAATAATAATAATAATAATAATAATAATAATAATAATGATAAAAATAATAACAATAATAATGATAAAAATAATAACAATAATAATAATAATGGTGATAATAATAATAATAATAATAGTAATAATAATAATAATAATAATAATAATAATAATAATAATACTAACAATAATAATAATAATAATAATAATAATAATAATAATAATAATAATAATAATGCTGATGTCAGTAGTTGCGTCACCATTCCATTTTTAAATTTACACTGAAGTTGAAAATTTCAATCCGATTGGATGATATATTCTTAAGTTGAAGAATAAGACACTGACAACAACTGGGTATTTTTTTAATTTACGAGACGTTTCGCCCGCGGAGCAGTATTTTTTCAGTCTAATACAAAGGTGACAACTACAATGGAGGCAGTGGAATAAGTAGCGAGGCGAGTCAGACGCTTGACCTTGGTTAAAGGTGCTTAGTAACACTTAAATCTGGTTAAGGGACTAGACACCTTAAAGTTACCTCCAGTATATGGAGTCGCCGCCTCTGCATTAGACTGAAGAAGTCTGCGTTGCAGGCGAAACATCTCGCCAGCAGAAATACTCAAGTGTTGCACATGTGTCCTATCCAACAAATTATCGGTATTATACACCATTAATATAATGAAACTTTCTCTAAAAAAAAGGAAAAATGGAAAGGGGGAAAACATATGTATATAAATATCAGCATACGAGGGAGTGCTGCCTCCTGGTGGCCGACCCCAACACTTTCCCTCAGAGTTTGTTTACATCGCGTTCGAGTCTGAGAGAATTTTTTTTTTTTTGTATTACAATGAAGCTGGAGACGGTAGTGGGAAGCAGTTATTACATCGCGGATTATAGAAATTCTCTTGAGGTATGGGATTTAATGAGGGCAAAAATGATGTATGATAGATGGCGATCATGCTGGATTCAATTTGCGCATCTCCGAGTGAGAGATCGGCAAAGCTCTGGGTGACGGGACTCGCCCTGCATATTAAATCTTATGATGGACATTCTATGCTAATCCCAAGATGGTCAACATATTGTTTATTCTTTTTTATTGGTTGACATCACATACTTTCCTAAATAGCATGAATGATTCAGGCTATTTGTTACTCCCCTCTCTCTCTCTCTCTCTCTCTCTCTCTCTCTCTCTCTCTCTCTCTCTCTCTCTCTCTCTCTCTATCTATCTATCTATCTATCTCTCTCTCTCTCACTCGAACGAGGCTGTCACCCTCCACTTTTTTATGATATTATGGTGAGTACTTATCCTTCTTGTTCCTAGATTCTCCTTCTTTCATTCATTCCCTCTTCTCTCTCTCTCTCTCTCTCTCTCTCTCTCTCTCTCTCTCTCTCTCTCTCTCTCTCTATCTCTCTCTCTCTCTCTCACTCACTCCCTTTCCTCCTCATATATCCTTCTTCTACCTAATATTTTACTTCCTAAATTTACCCCTTTCCTTTCTCATGTCTCCCCTTTCTCATCTTCCTCTCTCTCTCTCTCTCTCTCTCTCTTTCTCTCTCTCCATTCATGCCTGTCTACATGCTACATTTACTACCACCATCTGCGTTTTCCTCTTTCCTTTCTCTTCTTTCCTACTCCTTCTCAACCTTCCTCAGTTTCAGTTTCCCCTCTTCTTATGTCTGTCTTCCTCTCCATCTACCCGTTTCCCCTCACTCTCCCTATCTTCCAGCTTTTATTCCTTCATATCCCTACTCTCTCTCCTATTCTTTTTATGTTTCTGGATCATATGTTTACTAAAATCCCACCCTCTTTCTTGTCATTATTTCTATCTTACTCCTAACACAGTAATTATTCTTAATACCTTCCTTTCGGCTATCTCATCTGGGTATCAAATAACTTCATCTTTCATCTATCTGCCGACGTGTTAAAAAATATTATATATATATATATATATATATATATATATATATATATATATATATATATATATATATATAAAATGTCAATTGTTCTTCGTGAATTTGTGCACGTGATCACTTCATCAAAATCAAATATTTTCTTGTGCACTAACGAGACGGGAAAAGTTGCACGTGACAGGAGTACAACTTTGTCCTGTCAGCAAGGCTGGCAAAAATGTCTTGACATCACTGACAACTCGAAAAATGATTTGCATAATTCCACCACATAAAAAATAGGTTCAACACATATTGGCAGGATTTTCATCTTGCTCATAATTTTGGGACGTTCGTAGGGGCTCCATAACGTACGGACCACGGACTGTTCGTGAAGGCCACCACCACGCGGTTCGTAAGCACCACTAAGTTTAAAAATAAATACAAAAGCATTCACCATTCCACGACTCACAGTTCCGGCAACACACAAACCTCATTCCGATTTTTAACTTGTAGTGAGAAAATACCTGAGCGAGTTCCGGTGGTGAGCGTGCGACTACCAGTCGTACTCACGCACCTTCCCCACCTGGTAAATGTCAACCACGATCCACCCAGCGAACTGGTACCGCCCTGTGTATTGGAACTGCCTAGGTTACTGGACCAGTACCGTCTGGTGTACTGGTACCACAGTGTATTGGAACAGCTCATTATATTGGTACTCTCAGATATTTCGGTATCACCCAATGTACTGCAGCAATTCAATGTCACGAAGCTTGTGGCATGCAAAGAGTATGTTACAGTTTATTCGGCGTATGTCACACTCCCATATAGGCTGCCTCCCAACCAGCAAACCGGGTGCTAAGGGTTTAACGATCGACAGGGTACCCGTCGTTAAATCAGTACTTTGGTTCATTGGCCAATCAGAGGCAAGCCCGCCAAAGCTGAAGCAACGTGGTTCACTTGCGGGAAGCATTGGCAGACTTGCCTACCTGCTGGTTGAGTACGGTGCACTCTGGCTTCTGCTTTGCCATCTGTCACCGTGGTGTACACTTATTATTTTATCTGTACATATTGTACATATCTGTATACAGTGGGTGAAAGCAAAATGTACATTATAGTCTACTGCTGAGTTTGTTTGCTCCAATTCCCGTTACTACCAGGTCTCACAGGCCATTCATTGCTTGTGTTCGTAATATAGCTGTACAATGAATTGGAGTCATCCAGTGTTCTGGAGCCATCCAATGTACTGTATATTGGACCCACACAATCTACTGGATCCGCCCAGTGTATTAGGGCCGCCCAGTTACAACGGAACCACCCAGAGATGCTACTTAGGGCCAGTTGAACCTCCAATTAGAGAAAGGTACCAGTGAATTCATTTGACTTCAGGTAGCCTCAGTGAACTCAAGGAACACCGATGGCTTCAAAGAATACGAGTTGCTCCAACTAGCCTCAAAGTATCAAGGAATTCTATTAGCTACGGTTAGTCTCAAAGAATCCAGGTAACTCCTGGGATTCTTTGACTCCAAAGAGTCAAAGAATCCCAGTGGCTCCAGCTGGTCTAAAAGAATTCAGAGAGATTTAGCAAAGGTCAAAGAATCCAGGTGAATACATGACTGCTGAAAGCGTATAGGTGACTTAAACACGTCCGTGTGACTCCAGGTGGTGGCTGGAGGTGTGGCCAGTTATTGAGATCACTGGCAGCTGCTCTAAGGGGCATGGGGGGTTATTTCCTGAGGATGAGGAATGGCGTAATGAGGGGAAGAGGGAGAGAGAGGCGAGAGAGAGGGAGAGATAGAGAAGGGTGGAATAGTAGGAAGAGTCGAAAGAGAGAGAGAGAGTGGAAGGGAATGGTTTGAAATTACATACCTAAATGATCTCAGGAAGTATTTCTTCAACGTAATGAGTTGAGCAGTGACACACTAAACCGTTCTACACCCTCCCTGCTCATCCCCCCCCTCCGCCCCAAGAAAGAGCTTCAGAAAATAAAAATGACGAGAACTCAATGATTTCAGTAGGTCCAAACTTAAGAAGTTTACCCAAGAGCTGGAGTTCACACTTACACACACACACACACACACACACACACACACACACACACACACACACACACACACACACACACACACACACACACACACACACACACGGCACGTAATGGTCACCTTGGAGAGATATAATCATACCAAAATGGCCGTTGGTGATGGCAGGCCATTGATGGCTCCCGCTGCTCGCTCCCGGCCTCGTAAATACCATCATGTGCCCACTTAATTAATACCCACGGCTGGAATTATGCAAATATTGATCTTATGACTTCCGTTCACCTACGAACATTACACCTTATTACATTGTGCTTTATTAGGGTAGTACCTTCTAATAATAATAATTAATAATAACGTTATTATCGTTGTTAATATTATTATTATTAATATTATTACTATTATGATTATTATTAGTAATAGTAATAATAGTAGTAGGAGTGGCAGTAGTAGTAATAGTAATAGTAGAATTTTGCAATAATACTTTACTTTCTTTGTTATCTTCGTCGTCTTTATTTTATAATGTCACTATTGAGAACGCAGGTAAGGTCACCCGGTTGTTACTGTTGCTATCATTTAAGGTCACCCTGTTGTTGCTGTTATCAGGTAAGGTCACCCTGTTATTGGTATTATCAGGTAAGGTCACCCTGTTGTTGCTGTTATCAGGTAAGGTCACCCTTTTATTGGTGTTATCAGGTAAGGTCACCCTGTTGTTGCTGTTTTTATCAGGTAAGGTCACCCTGTTATTGGTATTATCAGGTAAGGTCACCCTGTTATTGGTATTATCAGGTAAGGTCACCCTGTTGTTGCTGTTTTTATCAGGTAAGGTCACCTGTTGCTGTTATCAGGTAAGGTCACCCTCTCCTCCTCCTCTTTAAAATCCTTTTCATTCTTCCCAATCCTCCCATTTTCACCCCAATTTTTAATTTCCCCTCCCCTCCACTCCCCCCTATATCTACACTCTCCTCGTCCCACTCCTTCAACCTTTGCGTCTCCCCTAATCCGCCCTTACCTTTCCTCCCCTCTCTCTTTTTTTCCCCTTCACTATACCCCCCTCTGCCCCCTTTATTTACTCCCCCTGCCCCACCTCTGCTCTCACAGTGGCCAGCATCACCCAGGTGACACCACCGGGTGTCCTCCCATTCCTTCATTCCCTCTTTCCTTCTCTCTCCCTTCCTTCTTTCCCTCTACTGTAATTAGACAAGGATTTTTTTTTATTCTTTCGTTCTTAGTGGTCGTCTACCGTCCGTCTTTCTTTCTCTTTCTCTCTTTCTCTCTTTTTCTCTTTCTCTCTTTCTCTCTCTCTCTCTCTCTCTCTCTCTCTCTCTCTCTCTCTCTCTCTCTCTCTCTCTCTCTCTCGGGGAGTTAATAAAACAAATTACAGTAGCCGTTGTAAATGCTGTTGGTCTATGTACTGAGATGTTATACTTGGGAGATAAAGTGAATAAGATGCTCACACATACACGCACACACACACACACACACACACACACACACACACACACACACACACACACACACACACACACACTCGTAGACGGGGGGGGGAACCTGTTTGCGAGCATGAAAAGGTCAGAGGAATTTAAATATAGTAGATAATAAGACACTGAAAAAAATCGGAACTGGTTTATGAAAGGACATGAACCAGGTTGTCCGTGTGTGCCTTCCTCCTCACAACTTGCCTCAGCTTCCCCTACCCCTTGTCTCAGCCCCCTCCCCCTACATCTTATCTCAGCTTCCCCTACCCCCTGTCTCAGCCTCCTCCCCCTACATCTTGTCTCAGCTTCTCCTACCTCCTTTTGCAGCCCCCTACATCTTGCTTCAGCCCTCTCCACTTTCCTCAACATTCCCTTTCCTCATTCCCACACCCCTTGATTTAGTTCCACTTGTCCCAGCCCCATCCCCCCACACACACACCTCGCCTCAGCCCTTTCCCGTGAAATGGACCATCTTAAGAGATAGTAATACCCAAGTAATAGTAACTCCAGCTCTGCTGGAATGAACCACTGCAGCTGCAGACGCTGCTGAACCTTTACTGGAACACTTGACGATGTCCTCACGGCCCTACTGGAGTCTTCCAGCTCAGGCTGACACATTTAACACTAAGTGGGAGCCCCGCATCCCGTGTCATGGAGTAAAACACGGGGGGAACACAGCTAGCTTTTGTTCCACTGTGTAACTGTCATATAGGGTAGCAGCACACTGCGAATGTATCTAATTTTACTAAGTGGTGAACCCCCTTACCCCTCTCCCCCCCCACACATTTTGCCTCACCTTCTCTTGCCCCTTGTGCTAGTTCTGCTAGCCCCTCGTCCCAGCCCCTCCCCTCCCTTGTTTCAGCCCTCCATCCGTTTACCCCAGCCCCGTCCTCCGCCCCTCGCCTCCCTTTAGAAGTATGGGTTCCCCTCCCTCCCACCTAATCCAGTCTTTTTTTTCATTCTTCCTTCTCACATTGGCCTTCTCCCTCCATGTCTCCCTCCATCTCTCCCTCCATCGCTCTTTCCCACCTTCTCCTCATCTTACCCTCTTTCATCATCTCTCTTTCATTCCCTCTCTTTTTCTTTTCCTCTTTCCCACTACCTCTCTTTCGTGCTCTCCCTCTCTGTCTTTTTCAGCGTCTCTCTCTCTCTCTCTCTCTGTCTTTTTCTCTCTCTGTTTCCTTGCTTAATTTCTGAACTGGTCAATACCCGAGAAAGACCTGAGTCAGGAGACATTATCCTGACGAACCAAACACCACCATCACCACCAGTGTCACCACCACCACTATCACCACCACCACCACCACTAGCACCTTCATTTCCTTCACTTTCTCTCCTACCGATGGCATTTATCCATTTTTCTTTACATTCCTCTTCCTTCTCATTATCTTCCTCCTACTCCTCCACGTCGTCCTCCTCCTCCTCTTCCTTCTCCCCCTTCTCCTCTTAATCCTCCCCACCCATCTTGTCATCCTCCTCCTCGTAGGATACCAGCCACTCACACCAGGTAACCATCACCTCAGTAATCACCTGCAACAACCTCGTTCTCTCTAAGCATCCCCACCCCACCACCCTCCATACCACTAATGGCATGTCAACTCATTACCAATATCGAACAAGTCATTACCTTTATCCACTTATAAAATACCTTCTTGAAATTGCATGCAAGATAGGTACAATATTTTGTGGGAATTTGGGTACACAAAAATAAATTATGCACATCAACACCATGTACATAAACACCATGTACATAAACACCATGTACATCAACACCATGTACATCAACACCATGTACATAAACACCATGTACATCAACACCATGTACATAAACACCATGTACATCAACACCATGTACATCAACACCATGTACATCAGCACCATGTACATAAACACCATGTACATCAACACCATGTACATAAACACCATGTACATAAACACCATGTACATAAACACCATGTACATCAACACCATGTACATAAACACCATGTACATAAACACCATGTACATCAACACCATGTACATCAGCACCATGTACATCAGCACCATGTACATCAGCACCATGTACATCAGCACCATGTACATCAACACCATGTACATCAGCACCATGTACATCAGCACCATGTACATCAGCACCATGTACATCAGCACCATGTACATCAACACCATGTACATCAACACCATGTACATCAACACCATGTACATCACCATGTACATCACCATTCATCACCATGTACATCACCATGTACATCACCATGTACTTCACCATGTACATCATGTACATCACCATGTACATCACCATGTACATCATGTACATCACCATGTACATTTTTGAATCGATCAAATTGGAAAACAAATCAATGAATTTTATTTACGACTTGGACGATTTTAGATTAATAGAAACTGAAGTACATTCTGATAATTTGTTTGTTTGTTTGTTTGTTTTTTTGGAAGTGAGTTTCATTACATGGGGAAGCGGTTAATCCGTACGGGACATGCAGCTCCTGGGGAATGGGAGGTAATCAGGGTTGATTTTATAAAAAGAGAGAGGACTGTTCCAATTCTTCGGATCAAGAGCCCTACACCAGCATCAAGGTCTCACTGTTGAAGGTTACATCTGAGGGATACCTTATTTCTTCCTACCTCCTCGCCTCACCTCTCATACCTCCCTCCTCGCCTCACCTCTCATACCTTCCTCCTCGCCTCACCTCTCATACCTTCCTCCTCGCCTCACCTCTCATACCTTCCTCCTCGCCTCACCTCTCATACCTTCCTCCTCGCCTCACCTCTCATACCTCCCTCCTCGCCTCACCATTTACACGTGGTTGTAATCTTGTAAACACTTACTCGTAAATGACCATTTAAACACAGTCATAATGTGTGTGGCTGTTTGAAAACAAAACTTGCGGAGGTAAAGAGACAATGTTTTGACGGCACTTGCAGCTCTGACGCTCTTATGGTCGAGTTCGTAGAGTTCTTGAGCTCATGGGAGCTCAAGTACAGAGTTCGAGCACTTACAGCAGGTTAAGCGAAGAGATCTCACGCTTAAAGGAGTTAAATACATAAAATTCTGTCACTTACAGAACACTGAGCATATAAGGGTTAGTACACAGAATTCTTCTGTTGGGTAATATACAGAATTTTCTCACTTAAAGGATTAATTACGGAGTTTTAGAAGCCATTTCTGGGGATCGAGTTCGCACTGAATTTAGCACCGAATCGCCTTGACAGAGTTACATATATTTTTAACCTTCATAAATATTACTCTCGATTACTTTTTTTGGTAGATTTCTTTTTTTAACCATTCCATTCAAGAAACTGGATTTGGCCGGTGTCAGAATAATTTTTCCAAACATTATTCTCAAACGAGATTATTTTTTTTTTAAATACTTATATGAAATAACTTCTTAATCTTCGTCTTGCAATATTCTTATAATAATTGTCTGCACTGCAACAGTCAACACTTGTGCATCTTTATTACTGCAACGTTTCGCCTGCAGAGTAGGCTTCTTGGACTAGGCTGGATGCAACTGAAAAAATCTACTGACTAGGCGTAATATTTCAGAGATGAAGATGCCAGGGTGATTTATCTCTTCCAAGATGATAAATTCTCAATTCTAACAAGAGTCTCATAAGATGAACTTCTTGGTGTGGCTGTGTTATTCAGGGCCCGGCGCTGGGCACCCTTAAGTCAGGGGCCCAGAGTTGGACACCCCTTGAGTCAGGGGCCCCGGAGCTGGACACCAAATTGTGGTGCCTAGCCAGTCAGAATATTACTGAGTGGTCACTCAGAATGTTACTGAGTGGTCAGTCAAACTGTTACTGAGTGGTCAATCAGACTGTTACTGAGTAGTCAGTCAGAATTACTGGGCAACACGAAAAATCACTCAGAACGCATCAAACCTACAATCTTTTCGCCGATTTGATAAATCTGTCATTGAGCGAAACGTTGTCTTAATATAGGCCTTGCTGTGCTTTGTGTTTATGTTGCATGTGCATACTCCGTCATGCAACTAGACTGTTGCTGCTGACGGCATTCATGGCTCTCAGAACTGGTTATAAATACCATGGTGCTGCCGGCAAGCGGTGGAAAAAGGCACTTATGTACAGTTCAGGACATTTATTAGGGGAAACGTTTCGCCCCAAGGGGCCTCATCAGGCCATTAATGCATAAAATATTCTCGCTAGGTTTATTAAAGCTGTCTCGTACACCTTTTATAGCAACAGCTAACGAGTGTAATACAATAAAGGCCTGGAAAGCAATTATTGATTCCAATAATGTGCCGATTATTGAACTCAGACTGATTGGACGGTAATTTGAAGGTAAGGACCTGTCTACCTATTTGTAAATAAGTCTCAGAGCGGGCACCTTGCACATCGCCCACACGGAACCCATTTGCATCGATTCGTTAGACGAGTTAATGGCTTTCTAATGCTTCTTTGCGTGATTTAACACACTGAAGAGAGTTTTTCGGGGTCCGAGAAGTTTTTGGACTTCATTCTATATATTTTTTCCTCATGTCTCTTATAATTAGTCATTTCTTGGATTTTTGAAGTATCTTTTTCTGTAAACGTAAATCGGAAAATGTAAATCAGACCAGTAAACTAGTTTGATTTACATTTATGTTGAAATGTCTTTTTTCTGATTGTATCTTTAGGACTGATCTTGGATTATCTTGAAACTTTATTTTCATCTTATTTTTTTACTTTTCTTAACCTTTTTATTGGCCTCTGTTGATGCGAGCCTTTTAGTCCATCGGGTAGGCTTAATTCCTTTGTTCTTGTGCCTCTAAGCGCCTTCTCTTCGTACCCAACAGATGTTTTAGTCTGGTCTGGGACGAGTCCTGGTCTCTGATATGACCCCGGGGGCGTTGACCCCCCGAAACCTTGTCCTGGACAGTAAGGTGGAGGATGTCATTCTGGCACTTCCTCTTCATTACCCCTCGTCGTGTTTCCCTTCAAGGTAATCTAGATAATCTCTGTATTTTTTGCGTCTGTAACAAGCTCATAAGATTAGTTTCTCGCGACCTCAGAGAAGCAGCGACCAAACGAATAGAGTCTGTATCTGTTTATTTAACTTCTCTGATCCAAGAGTTGTCTGTTTCTTCAGCTTCCCACTTTGAACCTTCTTGTTTTTCAACTACTTTCCTTGCTTTTCAACTACTTTCCTTGCTTTTCAACTACTTTCCTTGCTTTTCAACTACTTTCCTTGCTTTTCAACTACTTTCCTTGCTTTCACCAACTTTTCCTGACTGGAGCAATACACAAATAACCCTCACACAGGAGAGACTTCCCTTCCTTTTTCCAGCTCCTCAACCACTACTCTCCCTCCATAATTATTACTGCCACCACTGCTTCTATTACTATTTCCACTACCAGCATTACTTCTACCACTACTTATCCCTTCTTTATTCCTGTCTTTGTCCTGTCCCTGTCTTCCTCTCCTATATATACGGGCTCCTTCACCTTCTTTTGTTAGTGTGACTTGTTAATGGCCCAAGTAGGACCGAAACGTCGTCATAAGCTGCTCTCTTCTATGTGCAGGTTATTTATATCTAGGATAATCATTATTTTTGTTATTATTTAAATTTTATAACAATTACTTCCCCATACATACCAATACCTCTAACCGATTTTTTATAATCCTGAAGAAATTCAGCAGCGATGCCACACTTGGGAACTGTCTGTAATTAACACTGTGTGGTGGTGAGAGACCTGCGTACCCAGCAAGGGTATATAACCCAGCAGGGGTATATAACCCAGCAGGGGTATATAACACACCAGGTGGTGGTGGGTGAGTGATAAGTCCCACGTCGGGGAGACCATCCTAGACCTCCAGACACGGCTTCAATGTTACCCAAAACAACAACAATAATAATGGTATAAACCTTGGTAATAAATACCGACAAGTTGGTTTAGAAAGACACGTAAGCAAACACTATAACATATTTATTAGAAAACGTTTCGGTCCTGGGAAGTGATCAAGGTCCCAGGACCGAAACGTTTTCTAATAAATATGTTATAGTGTTTGCTTACGTGTCTTTCTAAACCAACAATAATAATAATCAGGTATGAAGAAGAAATGGACACAGAGATGGAGATAGATGGTATGAAATGCCAACACGATGGAAAAAAAAAAAAGAGAATCGCATTATACCGCATTTGTGTCTATGAGTACACAGATGCTGACTCATGCGCAAAATGACGATAAAACACAAGTGCGCATGCAGAATGGACAACACCAGGTAAAAAGATACCTTTTTTTTTTTTACACGACACTTGAGTACTTCCAACACTTCCTGAAGGTTTCTCGCACCGGATATAACATTTTAGAAGGCTTTCAGCTTGTAAAAATAGTCGTATTTCCTGGATGAATCACACAGCCGTCGGCTAACACAACGGTACTAATTCTTCGTGCTATGGAGGGAGAGAGGCAGCAGGGATTGAAACTCCAGCCGGAAAAGTGTAAAATGCGTGCAAATGTTTTCTTCATATAAGGGAGTCGAACCCTGGGAGTCGAACCCTGGGAGTCGAACCCTGGGAGTCGAACCCTGGGATCCTGGGATAGTGATTCAAATGTTCTCACCAGTGAGCTATGTGGTACCCCCTTCCTTTTAAACGAGAAAGAGAGAGAGAGAAAGGTAAGGTGGGGGAAAGGAAATGTGGGAGAGGAAATGGGTGACAGAAAAAGTAGAGGCAACGGGGGAAAGAGGAAAAACGAAGAGAAAGAGTAAGGCGAATGGAAGCATTTATATTTAAGATTTCGTATATTGGTCTGTAATGTGAGGTATAACAAGAGAACCAGACCTTTAATGATATTAATAATAATGATAATAATAATAATAATAATAATAATAATAATATTATTATTATTATTATTATTATTATTATTATTATTAATTTTTATTATGTATTGTTTGCTGTTTCTACTATTTAACGCATTATCAATATTAACACTAGTAATATTGATATTAATATAACCCCTATAATAAATTATTAAACAAACTGAATTATCTTAAATTATTCACTAAGCAAAGAGACTAACATAACAACAACTTCAAGACACTGACTGGGGACTCATCCGATGTTTGTAAAATTCTGTGTAAAAACCAACTGCAATCAGCCAGTGAATTCTTAACCAGTTATTGGTCACCTGATGAAGACCCGTGTCAGGAGACACCTGGTCTGGCTCCTGACGAATAAACTACCACCAGACCCGTGTCAGGAGACACCTGGTCTGGCTCCTGACGAATAAACTACCACCAGACCCGTGTCAGGAGACACCTGGTCTGGCTCCTGACGAATAAACTACCACCAGACCCGTGTCAGGAGACACCTGGTCTGGCTCCTGTCGAATAAACTACCACCAGACCCGTGTCAGGAGACACCTGGTCTGGCTCCTGACGAATAAACTATCACCAGACCCGTGTCAGGAGACACCTGGTCTGGCTCCTGTCGAATAAACTATCACCAGACCCGTGTCAGGAGACACCTGGTCTGGCTCCTGACGAATAAACTACCACCAGACCCGTGTCAAGAGACACCTGGTCTGGCTCCTGACGAATAAACTACCACCAGACCCGTGTCAAGAGACACCTGGTCTGTCTCCTGACGAATAAACTATCACCAGACCCGTGTCAGGAGACACTTGGTCTGGCTCCTGACGAATAAACTACCACCAGACCCGTGTCAGGAGACACCTGGTCTGGCTCCTGACGAATAAACTATCACCAGACCCGTGTCAGGAGACACCTGGTCTGGCTCCTGACGAATAAACTACCACCAGAAGTTCATATCTTAGTGAGAATATAAGAATAGCTTTGAAAGCTATGAGCAAAGGTTCAGAACACTCTCTATGTACATCACACATAAGAAAAAGTACTGGAGTACGGGGCGCCAGCATACAACCCTCACATAATCACTGAGATAAAGAAAGTTCCATATATAGAAGAGTTTAAATAAGAAGATTCTTTACGAGAACTAAACCTCGTGTCAGAAGAAGATCGAAGAATCAAAGGAGACATGGCAGTAACGTGTAAGATACTCAGAATTATCCACAAAATACACAATAATTGACTGACATGGGAGGGAACAGAATGACTGGAACACAAAGTGCGAGTAAGTTCAAAGGCGTCAGAGGGACGTAAGAGCATTTGTTCTTTTAGCGTGAGAGCAGCGATCAGGAGTCACTAATTAGAAAGACGTGTGGTGGAAACTAACACCGAACAAGGATTCAGAGGAAGGAAGGTTTGAAGAGCAACTGGTCAAGCAGTAACCACAGACAATTCAAGAGCAAACACAGACTACGAGGGGACGACGTTTCGCCCAGACGCCCGTCACACTGCTGCCTCCACACCAGACTTTGCGCAACATCCCTCTGGGGAAGGGAAGAATACCGTGTGTAGTAATGGTAGAGTCTGGATGACTCAATTAACTGATCCAATTCATCCCTCGTCAGAGTCCCCCCCCCCATCAACCATTCCTCACCCCTCCCTGAGGCTGCCTCAGGCGCGACGATCCCTCCTACAGTTATTATCACACTTGAAATCGAGTGTTGGCGCACTTCACTCGCGTGTCCTCGCATGATGCCGGCGTGATAAAAGTGCCAAGGACCGGATATAAGTGCATGACGCAGTGAGCGTGTATTGCGTACACTTCCGGTTAAAAATGGCGAGAGGTGGGAAGAGAAATCGGCAGGTAGGCGCCAGCTAGCGGCCAATTAGTGTCAAGAGCCGGATATGAAGCCGCCAATCAGCTTCGTCCCTGGGCCTCATCAGCGCAGCCAGGGGAAGGAAAATTCATTCTGTTTAGAGCTTTGTGGCCAGGCAAACTTTATTTTATGTTACATGCATCGCTTCAAGTCCCCTTTGATTACGTGGATGGTTGCAAACACACCCAACTATCAGTGTGTATGTTTAGATATATATATGTATATATATATATATATATATATATATATATATATATATATATATATATATATATATATGTGTGTAAATATATATATATATATATATATATATATATATATATATATATATATATATATATATATATATATATATATATATATATATATATATATATATATATATATATATATATATATATATATATGTATGTATAATACCTTACAATACCATTTAATTACAGTCAAAGAAGAAAAATTGCAAGTATTTTTGCAATATGTCAGTCACATTAGGTTTAAATACACCTCAGAAGACTGACACCTCATCCATGAACTTGGTCATATAACAAAGTCAGGTCAGGTCAAGGGGTAATTTGATTCTTCAACAGATCTCAGAACTTTCATAGATGTTTTTAGTCACTTTCGTCAGCAGCAAAATTTCACCGATTTTAACCTCAGTTCCTGCAGTCACTTGTATGTATGTATTTTTTTATACCGTGTTATAAATTACTATCTTTCACCCGGGTGTATTTGCATTATTTTAATCTTAAATCCAGGCTTTTTTGTTTCATTCTTTCTTACGTAAACTTGATCACAATTTTTACACCCAGGATCTTACAAACTCAATTATCAACATTCTCTAGGGAAATTAATAATAATGAAGCAGTTCTTATGAAATTTAAATTTTCTAGCTGCCATATTGAGACTTTAAAAAAATTAATAAATTTAAAATTTTGGTAATGTTTATAAGATAAAGTGGCAACAATATATTTTTCCCTGTGTATGATTGTCTTCCGTCGTGAAAATACACATTCCTTGTGTAGTGTATGAATACACGTTCCTTGTGTATGAATACACGTTCCTTGTGTATGAATACACGTTCCTTGTGTATGAATACACGTTCCTTGTGTATGAATACACGTTCCTTGTGTATGAATACACGTTCCTTGTGTATGAATACACGTTCCTTGTGTATGAATACACGTTCCTTGTGTATGAATACACGTTCCTTGTGTATGAATACACGTTCCTTGTGTATTAATACACGTTCCTTGTGTATGAATACACGTTCCTTGTGTATGAATACACGTTCCTTGTGTATGAATACACGTTCCTTGTGTATGAATACACGTTCCTTGTGTATGAACACACGTTCCTTGTGTATGAACACACGTTACTTGTGTATGAACACACGTTCCTTGTGTATGAACACACGTTCCTTGTGTATGAACACACGTTCCTTGTGTATGAACACACGTTCCTTGTGTATGAACACACGTTACTTGTGTATGAACACACGTTCCTTGTGTATGAACACACGTTACTTGTGCATGAACACACGTTACTTGTGTATGAACACACGTTCCTTGTGTATGAACACACGTTACTTGTGTATGAACACACGTTCCTTGTGTATGAATACACGTTCCTTGTGTATGAACACACGTTCCTTGTGTATGAACACACGTTACTTGTGTATGAACACACGTTACTTGTGTATGAACACACGTTCCTTGTGTATGAACACACGTTCCTTGTGTATGAACACACGTTACTTGTGTATGAACACACGTTACTTGTGTATGAACACACGTTACTTGTGTATGAACACACGTTCCTTGTGTATGAACACACGTTCCTTGTGTATGAACACACGTTACTTGTGTATGAACACACGTTACTTGTGTATGAACACACGTTACTTGTGAATGAACACACGTTACTTGTGTATGAACACACGTTCCTTGTGTATGAACACACGTTCCTTGTGTATGAACACACGTTACTTGTGTATGAACACACGTTACTTGTGTATGAACACACGTTACTTGTGTATGAACACACGTTACTTGTGTATGAACACACGTTACTTGTGTATGAACACACGTTACTTGTGTATGAACACACGTTACTTGTGTATGAACACACGTTACTTGTGTACGAACACACGTTACTTGTGTATGAACACACGTTACTTGTGTATGAACACACGTTACTTGTGTATGAACACACGTTACTTGTGTATGAACACACGTTACTTGCCACTCTGAGAGATTTATCTGTGAAAGGTTTTCGGTCCTGTGGACAAGAACACTCACACTTACAGTTCATGAGACTGTACAAAGTGTACAGTTCATGAGACTGTACAAAGTGTACAGTTCATGAGACTGTACAAAGTATACAGTTTATGAGACTGTACAAAGTGTACAGTTCATGAGACTGTACAAAGTGTACAGTTCATGAGACTGTACAAAGTGTACAGTTCATGAGACTGTACAAAGTGTACAGTTTATAAGACTGTACAAAGTGTACAGTTCATGAGACTGTACAAAGTGTACAGTTCATGAGACTGTACAAAGTTTACAGTTCATGAGACTGTACAAAGTGTACAGTTCATGAGACTGTACAAAGTGTACAGTTTATGAGCATGTCTGTATCAACGGTTTATTAACAACTGTTCTCAGTACATTACTTAAACGGATATTTTAGAGTATCTCTTATTCGTTTTTTTTCATTTTCCAAGGGTAGCTGGTAGTGACGTATACATGGTGTTTGACTCTTAGGAGGCCACCAGTTGGTATCCCCGTACTTACAACCGTCATGTTTGTATATTATGTTTGTAGTAAAGGATAACTCGGGGACTCCTACGAGTGAAACACCGTGCACAACCCTTGAAGCACACCACTGGTGCTCTCACCCCTGAGACACGCCACTGGTGCTCTCACCCCTGAGACACGCCACTGGTGCTCTCACCCCTGTGACACACCTCTGCTGCTCTCACCTCTGAGACACACCTCTGCTGCTCTCACCCCTGAGACACACCTCTGCTGCTCTCACCCATGAGACACACCTCTGACCCATGACACACCTCTGCTGCTCTCACCCCTGAGACACACCTTTGCTGCTCTCACCCATGAGACACACCTCTGCTGCTCTCACCCATGAGACACACCTGAGAGACACACCTCTGCTGCTCTCACCCATGAGACACACCTCTGCTGCTCTCACCCCTGAGACACACCTCTGCTGCTCTCACCCATGAGACACACCTCTGCTGCTCTCACCCCTGAGACACACCTCTGCTGCTCTCACCCCTGAGACACACCTCTGCTGCTCTCACCCCTGAGGCACACCTCTGCTGCTCTCACCCCTGAGAACTCAACCCACTCTGGTAATCACACACCAGCCAGTGTACGGTTTATAGAGCAGAATTGAAGGTTATGCCTCCCCCATCCTCCCTCCATTGTATTCCCCGTATTGTATTCACGCTGGTGACCCCCCTCAACACCCCTCCCCCTCTTCCCGTTCTCAGCCTACTGTATTTCCCTAGACATTACTACTACGTGTGTGATCACCATGTCTAATTATCCTCTAATCCTTTCATCGGTCTTGTCCAAACTGGAAATTCAATTCATTTTTGACTCCTGGATCTACCTAAATCTAGGGATCCCACTAGCCGAGATCCACTTGGAGCCAGAGATCAGCTCTGTGAAGATCCATTCTTCAAGGGTCGGAGGAGGGGGGAGTACCTCGATGTCTGTGAAGGGCTCTTGATTTAAGGAATTTGGGCAATCCTCCTCTTCCTCGGATAAAACCGGATCGCCTTCCATTCTCCAGGTACTGTAGAACCCTTACGGTTTTAGTGCTCCCAAGAATAGAATAATAATAACATCAACAACAACAACAACAACAACAATAATAATAATAATAATAATAATAATAATAATAATAATAATAATAATAATAATAATAATAGTAATAATCATAATATTAATAATAATAATTATAATAATACCCATCGGACACATAAAGTTCAATAATTAAGTAGTGACCTCAATGGGACCAATAAAGAGGTAAAAAAACGGCAGCAACAGCACTAACGGTACTAACATAAGTGAATAATTCACAATAATCTATAATAATTTATGATAATTTATGATAATTTAGCTCTGTGTTGGAAGCCAAGCCAACAGAACGTTGTGTTATCCTCACGCCACAATGTTGCATACCCTTAATTTGCAATTCCCTTATTCAGTCTCTAGTAGTTTACCCCTTAACCCTTCCCCTCCTGCTCGGTAACTCCTGCCCTTTGCCCTTTAACTCATTCCTATTGTCCCTTAACTAATGGCCCTTGCCCCTTACTTAGTGCCCGCTTTGTTCCTTTACTCGTGGCCCCTTGTCCCTTAACTCATGCCTCTCCTTGCCTCTTACCTCGTAGCCCCTTCCTCTTACCTCGTAGCCCCTTCCTCTTACCTCGTAGCCCCTTCCTCTTACCTCGTAGCCCCTGCCTCTTACCTCGTAGCCCCTGCCTCTTACCTAGTAGCCCCTTCCTCTTACCTCGTAGCCCCTTCCTCTTACCTCGTAGCCCCTGCCTCTTACCTCGTAGCCCCTTCCTCTTACCTCGTAGCCCCTTCCTCTTACCTCGTAGCCCCTGCCTCTTACCTCGTAGCCCCTGCCTCTTATCTCGTAGCCCCTGTCTCTTACCTCGTAGCCCCTGTCTCTTACCTCGTAGCCCCTGCCTCTTACCTCGTAGCCTCTGCCTCTTACCTCATAGCCCCTTCCTCTTACCTCGTAGCCCCTGCCTCTTACCTAGTAGCCCCTTCCTCTTACCTCGTAGCCCCTTCCTCTTACCTCGTAGCCCCTGCCTCTTACCTCGTAGCCCCTGCCTCTTATCTCGTAGCCCCTGTCTCTTACCTCGTAGCCCCTGTCTCTTACCTCGTAGCCCCTGCCTCTTACCTCGTAGCCTCTGCCTCTTACCTCGTAGCCCCTGCCTCTTACCTCGTAGCCCCTGCTTCTTACCTCGTAGCTCCTTCCTCTTACCTCGTAGCCCCTGCCTCTTACCTCGTAGCCCCTGCCTCTTGCCTCGTAGCCCCTGCCTCTTACCTCGTAGCCTCTGCCTCTCACCTCGTAGCCCCTTCCTCTTACCTCGTAGCCCCTGCCTCTCACCTCGTAGCCTCTGCCTCTCACCTCGTAGCCCCTTCCTCTTACCTCGTAGCCCCTGCCTCTCACCTCGTAGCCCCTTCCTCTTACCTCGTAGCCCCTGCCTCTCACCTCGTAGCCTCTGCCTCTCACCTCGTAGCCTCTTCCTCTTACCTCGTAGCCCCTGCCTCTCACCTCGTAGCCTCTGCCTCTCACCTCGTAGCCCCTGCCTCTTACCTCGTAGCCCCTGCCTCTCACCTCGTAGCCTCTGCCTCTCACCTCGTAGCCCCTTCCTCTTACCTCGTAGCCCCTGCCTCTCACCTCGTAGCCCCTTCCTCTTACCTCGTAGCCCCTGCCTCTCACCTCGTAGCCTCTGCCTCTCACCTCGTAGCCCCTTCCTCTTACCTCGTAGCCCCTGCCTCTCACCTCGTAGCCTCTGCCTCTCACCTCGTAGCCCCTGCCTCTCACCTCGTAGCCCCTTCCTCTTACCTCGTAGCCCCTTCCTCTTACCTCGTAGCCCCTGCCTCTCACCTCGTAGCCCCTGCCTCTCACCTCGTAGCCTCTGCCTCTCACCTCGTAGCCCCTTCCTCTTACCTCGTAGCCCCTGCCTCTCACCTCGTAGCCTCTGCCTCTCACCTCGTAGCCCCTTCCTCTTACCTCGTAGCCCCTGCCTCTCACCTCGAAGCCTCTGCCTCTCACCTCGTAGCCCCTGCCTCTCACCTCGTAGCCCCTTCCTCTTACCTCGTAGCCCCTTCCTCTAACCTCGTAGCCCCTGCCTCTCACCTCGTAGCCTCTGCCTCTCACCTCGTAGCCTCTGCCTCTCACCTCGTAGCCCCTTCCTCTTACCTCGTAGCCCCTGCCTCTCACCTCGTAGCCCCTGCCTCTTACCTCGTAGCCCCTGCCTCTTGCCTCGTAGCCCCTTCCTCTTACCTCGTAGCCCCTTCCTCTTACCTCGTAGCCCCTGCCTCTCACCTCGTAGCCCCTGCCTCTCACCTCGTAGCCTCTGCCTCTCACCTCGTAGCCCCTTCCTCTTACCTCGTAGCCCCTGCCTCTCACCTCGTAGCCCCTGCCTCTTACCTCGGAGCCCCTTCCTCTTACCTCGTAGCCCCTGCCTCTTGCCTCGTAGCCCCTTCCTCTTACCTCGTAGCCTCTGCCCTACATGCAGGTGTGGGGTCTTGATGTGCTCAGTAATTACTGGAAGAATCAACCGCTCCACCAACTATGACTGTTATTAGTTACCGCCATAACACTGCTGATGTGTACACACCACTCTTGCCCTAACTCCCCTGTGTACGTATGTATGTATGTATACATGTATATTCAATGGATATCTTCCAGGGTGTGTATATATATACACATAATGTATTTGTACTTTAAAAACTATGATTATTTGCCCCAGTTTCTGTTCCTTGTGTTTACAGTCGTTGTTCCTAGTTTGCATAATGAATTTAATCACCTTTACGGTAGATAACAGAGGGAGGGAGAAGATGGGAGAGAGAGAGAGAGAGAGAGAGAGAGAGAGAGGTGGAGGGGGAGGGGAGGGTGGTGGAGAACATGTTGGGGGGGGGGAAAGCGGGGCGGGACATACTAAGGGTTGGAAAGAGTAGGGAAGCATGGTAGGAAAAGGGGTTGGTGTGAGAGGGAGGAGGAGAGGGAAAAAGAGGATGAGGGGGAGGGGGAAGAGGGGGAAAGATATGAGTTAATGTGATGACTGCGTTAGTTCCCCCACCCGCTTCACCTGGGGTTCCCACATCGGCTTCACCTGCTGGGGAACGGGCAGCGCCATCGTAATTTTTCAAAGACTGGGGCTCTCCCCGTTCCCATCATATTGTACGCCATTAGCTCAGTTCTTTATATTTTTACGACAATAATCACATACCCACACACACACACACACACACACACACACACACACACACACACACACACACACACACACACACACACACACACACACACACACACACAAACACATACACACACACACACACACACACACACACACACACACACACACACACACACACACACACACACACACACACACACCTACGATAAAGGTCATGGAGCAGGGAGGGAGTGGACCTAGTAGTGATCAGTAAAGAGGCGGGGCCAGGAGCTGTGAATCGACCCCTGTAACCACAAATAGGTAAGAACACACACACACACTCCCGATGTATCTTCTGACCGGAATAGTCTTAACGAATTAAAGCAATTGATTTCTGCCTGGAAGAGTGTCTCAAGACTGGATCAAGTGTCTCAAGACTTGAGCAAGTGTCTCCCCGCTGAAAGAAGTGTCTCCCGCCTGGAACAGCTGTCAGATGTTGAGAGGAGACGTCCGCCAGCTGGTGTAGTCTTCGTTGGGATTCCAGACGCCCATCACACACATTCCAGGAGGCTGCGAGCCTCCGAGACGCAGCTTCCAGAGCCCTTCATCCTCTCACACGGATCTCTGGCATCTTGAGACTGAGAGTGCTGAAGGAGAGAGAGATCTCAATTTGCTTCTTCAAGGAATCCGAAATATCAATTTGCCTCTTCAAGGAATCTGAGATCTCAATTTCATTCAAGGAATTTAAGATCTCACTTGGGTTCTTCGAGGAACTCGAAATTTCAACTTGCCTTTTTTTCAATGAATTAGAGATCCCAGTTTGCTTCTTCAAGGAATCTGTGATCTCAATTTAGTTTCAGGTATTTAAGATCTCAGTTTTGGTTCTTCAAGGCATTTGCGATGTTTCACAATGGTATGGCAGTCTGGTATTTCTGTTTTTTATTGCTAGTCTTAATTTGGGATGATGTGATGAAGGCCCGTCAGTGATTATCGCTGGCTTGTCTGCAATGTCCTAAACCACATTCCTAGATTGCCATGGTCTTTTTCTCAGTTTATCATGGCCCTTTAATTGGAGCAGCATGGCCTTCATCTTAGATTATCATGGCCTTTTCATTAGAATATCATTGCTCCTTAATTAGATTAGCGTGGCCTTTTTCTTAGATTATCATGGCCTTTTAATTAAATCAGCTTAGCCTTTTTTTTAGGTTATCATGGGTCTTAGAATATCATGACAATTTAATTAGAGCAGCATGGTCTTAGAGATTATCTTGGCTCTTTAATTATATTAGCAGGGCCTTTATTTTACATTACCATGGCCCTTTGACTAAATTAGCCAATCTATTATCTTAGCATTGTCTCTTATTAAATTAGTACTGACCTCTTTCATAGACTAACACGAGCATTTCTTCAGATTAACATGACTATTCTTTCATAGGTAAGAACCTTTTTTTCTGCCTTTCTTGGCTCAGTTTCCAGTGTTATATTCTCCTGAAGAAGATTGTCGTGCACCAGATGAAGGTTAGCCAATAAAGATACTCAAATATTGTACGTGTGTCTTATTCTTCAACTCGTCGGTATGGTGTACAATTTGTACGATCTCAGTCGAGTCACGTTATTCCAGACTATTGAGCTGAACACTTCTCCAGGCTGAAGGACCGGCCACCTCAGAAACTTTTTTCCCAAGGTTGATGGACTGATTACCAAGTCTCCTGGTTCTGTACTTGACTGAAGAACCTACTATGTAGGCGAAAAGTTCAACTCAACAATAAAGATACCCAGCTGCTGCACATGTGTCTTACTCTTCAGCTTATCTGTATTGTATATCATTATCGACATAATCTTGACCAGTTATCACTGAAGACAACCTCGGCGTGTCCCTTCTCTCTGAAGAGCGCTGCTGTGTGTCTCCACTCCTGGACTGCCCTCTTGGACGGTTGTCTAACAAGGCTGAAGTGATCTCACCATTCGTTTCCCTCTTCTTCTGTTTACGTTTTGGTTTTCCTCCGGGAAACTTGAACAGCCTACTGGCTCTCCTGTGTTTGACTACATTCTTTTTGCAGTCTGTTCGTCCTTACCCCATGAGGGGCCAATGCAGGCCTGTAAGCATCTTCTTCAGCATGAACTGTGTACATCTACATCAATATAAGTCTATATACCAGACAGGGAAAACGCACCCCAGCCAGGTAACACTACTTCATGAAAACGCCTCCAAATAGAACCCACAGGATGTCTCTCCAACAAAGAGTCCGATGTTTCATACACAAGGAGGACTTCCCAAGACCAAACATTCTTCCTGATCTTCCTGATCGATTATGAATATTTGCATCAAGACGCAACAAATATATAACATTTACTTCGACAAAGGAGTAAACACATTTGCTTCAAGCAAGAAATAACATTTACATTTGCGTCAACAAAGGACAACACACCTGCTTCAGAGCAGAACTGCACACACTACACATATTTGCGTCATAAACACATTTGGGTAAATGCAGGACTATACGCATTTCCGCCAACCCAGGAATAATATATACATATTCGTCAACACACAGCTAATATACGCATTTGTACCAAGGCATCTATGCAAATTTCTTTCTTATCAAAGTACTGACTCGTCTGTACTTCGTAGATGTTTATTAATCACATCTGCCTAAGTATTTTTAAGTCTAACTTCGTTATTAGCAAAGATCGGAGTTTCGTGAGTCATCACTAGTAACGCAAATGAGCAAATGGTAGTTATAATTGCCATTCCAGACAAACAGGCGAATTATTCAGTGGTAAGAGGCAGGGGGATGCTATTATTAAAGAGGAGTGGATTCTCCTTCGCATCTAATCTCTTCTTAGTCGTTGTGTGTGTGTGTGTGTGTGTGTGTGTGTGTGTGTGTGTGTGTGTGTGTGTGTGTGTGTGTGTGTGTGTGTGTGTGTGTGTGTGTGTGTGTGTGTACTCACCTAGTTGTACTCACCTAGTTGAGGTTGCAGGGGTCGAGTCCAAGCTCCTGGCCCCGCCTCTTCACTGGTCTCTACTAGGTCACTCTCCCTGAACCATGAGCTTTATCGTACCTCTGCTTAAAGCTATGTATGGATCCTGACTCCACTACATCGCTTCCCAAACTATTCCACTTCCTGACTACTCTGTGGCTGAAGAAATACTTCCTAACATCCCTTTGATTCATCTGTGTCTTCAATTTCCAACTGTGTCCCCTTGTTACTGTGTCCAGTCTCTGGAACATCCTGTCTTTGTCCACCTTGTCAATTCCTCTCAGTATTTTGTAAGTCGTTATCATGTCCCCCCTATCTCTCCTGTCCTCCAGTGTCGTCAGGTTGATTTCCCTTAACCTCTCCTCATAGGACATACCTCTTAGCTCTGGGACTAGTCTTGTTGCAAACCTTTGCACTTTCTCTAGTTTCTTTACATGCTTGGCTAGGTGTGGGTTCCAAACTGGTGCCGCATGCTCCAATATGGGCCTAACGTACACGGTGTATAGGGTCCTGAATGATTCCTTATTAAGATGTCGGAATGCTGTTCTGAGGTTTGCCAGGCGCCCATATGCTGCAGCAGTTATTTGGTTGATGTGCGCTTCAGGAGATGTGCCTGGTGTTATACTCACCCCAAGATCTTTTTCCTTGAGTGATGTTTGTAGTCTCTGACCCCCTAGACTGTACTCCATCTGCTGTCTTCTTTGCCCTTCCCCAATCCTCATGACTTTGCACTTGGTGGGATTGAACTCCAGGAGCCAGTTGCTGGACCAGGTCTGCAGCCTATCCAGATCCCTTTGTATTTCTGCCTGGTCTTCGATCGAATGAACTCTTCTCATCAACTTCACGTCATCTGCAAACAGTGACACCTCGGAGTTTATTCCTTCCGTCATGTCGTTCACAAATACCAGAAACAGCACCGGTCCTAGGACTGACCCCTGTGGGACCCCGCTAGTCACAGGTGCCCACTCTGACACCTCGCCTCGTACCATTACTCGCTGCTGTCTTCCTGACAAGTATTCCCTGATCCATTGCAGTGCCTTCCCTGTTATTCCTGCTTGGTCCTCCAGTTTTTGCACTAATCTCTTGTGTGGTACTGTGTCAAACGCCTTCTTGCAGTCTAAGAAAATGCAATCCACCCACCCCTCTCTCTCTTGTCTTACTGCTGTCACCATGTCATAGAACTCCAGTAGGTTTGTGACACAGGATTTCCCGTCTCTGAAACCATGTTGTCTGCTGGTGATGAGATCATTCCTTTCTAGATGTGTGTGTGTGTGTGTGTGTGTTATTGGGGCAACAGGAATGGCAACAGTTAAATAAGACAACAGGATAGCATGCAAGCAGGATGACAACGGAGTTAATATTACAACATGTAGGTCTGGCAACATATTAATGTGGCAAGAGTGCAGTACAGCATATGTTAGCATGTTAAACCCCTCCTGTCCCTCCCTCCCACCCAAACCACCAACCCACAAAGCTACCCACCCATCCACCAACCCAACCACCATCCCACCCACAACCCGACCCACTCACCCACCAACATAGGAGTGTCCCAGTATATTTCATGCTTTAAAAGCAACATAGAGTAAATTCTTGCTCGCACATTTCCAGAATAAATTTGCCCATAAGATCACAGTATTTACTGCCAATGCCTGATTTATTTATTTTTTTAACCTTCCAGAATTAAATCCCCATGTAAAAAATAAATGGCCTACAATTACCTTCAAAACAAAAGAGCCGTGGTAGGGTATTTTCTTTTCTCTAAATATCATTAATAATGGTAACTAACAAAGGCAGCATCAACAGCCTCGTTTGAAACAAATACAGTCGTAGCCACAAGTAACTTTTTTTGTCGCTACAAAAGCAAAGAAGATTATTATTGTAAAGTCCTTTTTAAATCCACATTCAGAGGTTCGTACCTGGGCGGCCATTACTTGTTGTTAATGACGGGCCACCGAGCCCATCTTTATTCATTTTTATTTATCCGTTGTAATTATTAATTTATTGAATGATTTTTTATTAAGATTTTTTTTCATTTATTTTTTGATTTATTGGTAATGTGTATTACTGTATGGGTTTAGACTGTCTATCCTCCGTCACTACCGTGTGGGTGCACACACGGTGGGTAGACTGACTACCTTCTGTCACTACCGTGTGGGTACACACACTGTGGGTAGACTGACTACCTTCTGTCACTACCGTGTGGGTACATACAGGGTGGGTAGACTGACTACCTTCTGTCACTACCGTGTGGGTACACACACTGTGGGTAGACTGACTACCTTCTGTCACTACCGTGTGGGTACACACACTGTGGGTAGACTGACTACCTTCTGTCACTACCGTGTGGGTACACACACTGTGGGTAGACTGACTACCTTCTGTCACTACCGTGTGGGTACACACACGGTGGGTAGACTGACTACCTTCTGTCACTACCGTGTGGGTACACACACGGTGGGTAGACTGTCTACCTTCTGTCACTACCGTGTGGGTACACACACGGTGGGTAGACTGTCTACCTTCTGTCACTACCGTGTGGGTACACACACGGTGGGTAGACTGACTGCCTGAGTGATTCCTGGAAGATGTGAAGTGTTCCTGGGTGATTCTGAAAGTTACGAAGAGGGCGTTGGTGATTTTGTAGGATGTAAAGCGGGCGTGGGTAATTTTTGGAGGTTGGATAAGTGGGCTTGCGTCATTCTGGAGGTTGGGTGGGCGGGCGGGGATGAGCCTGGAGGCTGGGCAGGCGTGCAGGGATGAGCCTGGAGGCTGCGCAGGCGTGCGGGGATGAGCCTGGAGGTGCAGTTGGTGGTCCTGCTGGCGTGGTTGTTAATAATCTTCTTAAATTTCACTTGGGGAGACCTGCATACAGGCGGCCGAGTGTTCGCCCACAGGCGGCCTCGGCTTCGTCTTCGTCACCTCTCCCAACACACTGTAGCTGATGACTTGCCGAGTGGGGGTACTGAGGACATTGGGACAGGTTGTATACTCATGCCCAAAGGGGGAGGTTTCTGCGGCTTGATGTTTGGGTTTCCGACACTGGATGTCACTCAGAGCCCACTTGGGGTTCCGGAGGGTAGGCTTCCACACCCCACAAATTAGCAGGGTTAAAGACGCGAAGAAAATGGCCGGTGAGGTAAGATTGAAACTTGAGATGTGCGTGCGTGTGTGTGTGTGTGTGTGTGTGTGTGTGTGTGTGTGTGTGTGTGTGTGTGTGTGTGTGTGTGTGTGTGTGTGTGTGTGTGTGTGTGTGTGTGTGTGTGTGTGTACGCGCGCACGCGTGTTAAAAGTATTTTTCCGCATCTCTGGATTTCATCCAGTTTTTTTTTTTTATACCTTGGCTAAGCAAGAAGGCAGCTCCCAGGATAGCACCCAGGGGGTACTGCCGCACCCGCGGCACCTGTGGTCACAGGCGGCCGGGCATCTTCATCCTTCCGCCCTCCACCTGGAGCCTTTCAACGTCGCTAGAGGAGAGCAGAGGCGGAGAACACGGGCAGTGGAGCGTAGGAGAGATACCAGCAGTCAAAACTTACTGAGATGAGGCTCCTCAAAGCTTACTGAGATCAGGTTCCTCAAAGCTTACTAAGATCAGGTTCCTCAAAGCTTACCAAGATCAGGCTCCTCAAAGCTTACCAAGATCAGGCTCCTCAAAGCTTACCAAGATCAGGTTCCTCAGAGTTTACTAAGCTCACGTTTCTCAAAGGTTCCCAAGATCAAGTTCCTCAAAGTTTACCAAGGTCAAGTTCCTCAAAGCTTACCAAGATCAAGTTCCTCAAAGCTTACGAAGGTCAGGTTCCTTAAAGCTTCTCAAGGTCAAGTTCCTCAAAGTTTACCAAGATCAAGTTCCTCAAAGCTTACGAAGGTCAGATTTCTCAAAGCTTCTCAAGATCAAGTTCCTCCAAGCTTACCAAGATCAAGTCCCTCAAAGTTTACGAAGGTCAGATTTCTCAAAGCTTCTCAAGATCAAGTTCCTCAAAGCTTACCAAGATCCAGTTCCTCAAAGCTTACCAAGGTCAGGCTCCTGAAAGCTTCCCAAGCTCAAGTTTCACTAAACGCTCTCTATTCAGGGCCGTCGACGCTCACACAATGCCGCAAGCGTTACCTCCTTGCTGCACCGCCTGCGGCACGAGAGCGCTAACCCGTACCCGTCGATCCAGTCGACGCGCGACCGCTAGCGGGCCGCGAAACAGGCTTTACGCGGCGAGACGGTGGACGCCGGACTCACTCTTATCCAGGTAGCGACGCGGCCACCACCACCAGTACTCACACACACACACACACACACACACACACACACACACACACACACACACACACACACACACACATGCACACACACACACACACACACACACACACACACACACACACACACACACACACACACACACACACACACACACACACACACACACTCGCAAATACAATAGGCCTAGTGTCTAATCGACATGTGCCTAGGACAAAATGGTAACTAACACACAAAGACAGGATGTCCCAGAGATGGGACACAGCAACAAGGGGACACAGTTGGAAGTTGAAGACAGATGAATCACAGGGATGTTAAGAAGTATTTCTTCAGCCACAGAGTAGTCAGGAAGTGGAATAATTTGGGAAGCTATGTAGTGGAGGCAGGATCCATACATAGCTTTAATCAGAGGTATGATAAAGCTCACGGTTCAGGAAGAGTGACCTAGTAGCGACCAGTGAAGAGGCGGGTCCAGGAGCTAGGGATCGACCCCTGCAACCTTAACTAGGTGAGTACAACTAGGTGAGTACACACACATGCACGTATACACAACAGGCCTAGTGTCTAATCAACATGTGCCTAAGACAAAATGGTAACTAATACACACACACACACACACACACACAGAGGAGCTGTGATTCGAACCCCTGCAACTACATATAGGTGAACACACACACGCAAGAACCTGGAGATAATCTGGTATAACACATTTTAGAGAACTGATATAAAATACCCACACAATGGGGGAAAAAGAGACATAAATGCCGCGTAATTTGATCATTTATTGACGTTTTGCCCACCCAGTTGGACCACTGAATGGGCGAAACGTTGCCAGTAAAGCATCGCATTTTTCTGCCTCTATCTCTCCTTTTCCATCTCTCCCATAACACTTAGCATAAGACCTATCTATATCATACTCAAATACACACAAACTCACCTTCCAGAGTGACACCTGCACCACAAACACATGTGTATCTGAATAACACCTGCCCCTTAAAGGACACATTTCATAACGATAGGCAATTACCTCAGGAGAGAGAGAGAGAGAGAGAGAGAGAGAGAGAGAGAGAGAGAGAGAGAGAGAGAGAGAGAGAATATTTGTTAAACTGTTTAGTGCTCTTTCGTGGGGAGCCACCGTGGGTTAATATCGGAGAAGTTCAAGTGTGTCAAGAAAACTGTCTGAGGAGTTGACACGAGAGGACTGAAGGGGGCGGTTCACGGTGCGCTGAGTTCTGCATATTCATCCTCCCATTACGTCTTCCAGAGGCTCGCTAAACACGCTCGTAATACCTGGCATACCACGACCAGTCTTCTCGATATGGTTCCCCCCTGAATGACACATTGTGTTGAGCGAGATGATCAAAGGCAGTTCCTCTCCGGCTTATCTGCACCGGATAAGTACGTAGTATCTTTGGTCAAGCGCACGGTGTCTCTGGTTAAATACAGTAATGTCTGGTTAAGAATGCAGCGTCTCTGATCACACACACGGTGTCTCTCAAAGAAACAATATCTCTCATCCAACAGTGTCTCTCATCAGTGTCTCTGATTACCCAGATTATCTCTACCACTTTAGTATACAAATTATCTGCTCATGATCTGGAAACATGGCTAAAGATGAGGAATTTGAGTCCATAAGTCTTACAATATATATTTTTTGTATAGTTGTAACAGGAGAATTCTTGCAATTTCACCCTGACGCAAATTGAATTAATTACGCTATTTAAACATGTGAATGGCTGTTTACCAGGTCTAAATGGGATGAAATGTCTCATTCAGTACCATTTTCCTGTCTGCCCGAAGTAATAAGCAAGGAATTAAGAAAATGACTGTTGTAAATAGTTATTACTTCTGTCTCACCAACTTAAGCAAACTGCTGTTTCATACTGTGACTCCTAGTGTAGCACCGTAATCGCACATTTCCCAGGTTTGGCAATCAAGATCAGTTATTGGTGGACGTAGAATCGAGGCTTCACTTGCTTTTTTCTCGCTGCCTGAACTCGCATGGGATTATTGCTTCACTGATACAGTAATTGATATCAGTAACTCAAAGATGCCAATTCTTGAAGAATAAGTCACAATACAGTCACCGAAATAATTTATAACTAACCTTTATAATAAAAATTAAAACTAACGACATATATGTCAGTCCTGGAAAAAGACAAGAAGTTAAAAGTCAGGCCAGGTTAGGAGAGGGAAGGGTACAGCGAAGGTCAGGCCAGGAGAGGTGAAGAAATAAGCTAAGGTTAAGCCAAGAGAGGTGAGACTTCTAAGATCGGGTCAAGAAAGGTGAGGCAATAGCCAAGTTCAGGTGAGACTGCGCGTGTTCTGAAGACTAGAGCACTTGGTAATGAACGTACCGCAAGAAGCAAACATCTCCAGAAACAAGGCCGGGAGTAAGAGTCGTGTCAGAGCTCTTGTGCAAATGAGCCTCTAGTACTTTATTTCCGGCGGTGATGGCGGGCAGTTTCAGCCCAAGTACCATTAATACAATTTTTCACTCCAGCGTCATCCATTCAGCATTAGGGAAGCAATTCAAGACAGTATAGTTTCCATCCGTTCTCCTGGCGCTCCTTCCAGCAGCCTCATCCAGCCTTCCTGATCCAGTAGCGTCAGTTCAGCAACCCTTTCCCATGTTTCAGTAGCCAAAACCCCATTCTTGTGGTGAAGCCTTCATTATCATATTCCAACAGGCTTATACAACCTTCTTGCTAAGGAAGTTTCATTCCAGCAACCCCTGTGTCATATTCCAGCATTCTTATTCAATATTCTTGATCCAGTATTGTCATTCCAGACACTCCATGCCATATTCCAGCATCCTCATCCAATACCCTTGATCCAATAGCATTTTTCCAGACACTCCATGCCATATTTCAGCATCCTTATCCAATATTCTTGAGCCATGCGTCATTCCATACACTCCATGCCATATTCTAGCATCCTTATCCAACCTTCCTTGTCCAGTAGCGTCTTTCCAGCAACCCCCCTACTTCCACTTGCCGAGGAAAAGACAAATGAGTTTCCGAGAGCGGAAATGGAGGAACTAAGAAACAATGTGGTTCGCTTCACAGCGGGTAAAACTCACTCACGCCGCCCTACTCAGGAAATTCAATATTTTTTTTTCTACAGAAGGTTCTTATGCAGGATCCTACAGCAGGAGGGTTGAATAGAGGACCTAAACCCATAAATGAGCACGGCTCTGATGGAGGGTCACCAGCTATATCCCATCCCCCTCAAGAGATAAACTTTCAACTGCGTGGTAGGTCGAAGAGTCCATCGGTGAGGCAGAAGACTAGCAAAGAGATACTAGATTACCATGGTGGAGGTGATGAAGGTTTAAAAGAGAGAGAGAGAGAGAGAGAGAGAGAGAGAGAGAGAGAGAGAGAGAGAGAGAGAGAGAGAGAGAGAGAGAGAGAGAGAGAGAAAGAGTAATAAGGTCATTAAGAGAGAATGAAAAATCTAACGAACGACGGAAACAGGACGACACTTGAGGAAGTAACCGCAAAAGGAGAACCCAGAGAGTAAGAGGAAGAACGGCGGAGGCAAGAGAGGGATGTGGGGATGGGGGAGGGGGAATGAAAAACATGTTATGTCTGGCGGCGCCCCCCCTGACCACCATCTCCCGGGTAACAGATGATCGCAGACTGTAAGAACAAAACGCGATCACGATGCGTCCGACCCCGAGTGTCACTCCCTCAGCGGCCGCAATAATGGCGCCCCACCTACTAACTACACAAGAGAGCAACATTGCCGTATCTCCATCCCTAGCCTCTCACTGACACACCAGTATCGCCCTTCGGAATATCCTCCATGCGGCTCAGACCCTCCTGAAAACACCAGCTAACGCTACGCTCACATACCTCCGAATGACCGCTCCTTATTTTACGTAAATAAGCCTACAGCCGTCACGTAACAATACGAGTAGCGGCAGACACTACTTCACTGGTCTCTGCAGGTCATAGCGGGTCATTTAGGTCTATGGTCCGGCCAAGGCTGGAAACAACAAAAAAAAAAAAAAGGGGGGGAGGGGCAGAGGCCATTAGGGTGACGTGTGGGTCAGGCAGCCTGGACTCCGACAAAGAAATAAAGAGCATCCTGGCTACTTCCAGGCCAGAGATGACCATCTTATCCTTGCTGGAATCTAAAACTATCTCGAAGAGGTCGTTTATTTCTCTCGCCTGTGCGGCTGTTTTATGAAACTGTCTGGCTGGAGCCTAGTACTGTCTGGCTGGAGCCTAGTAGTGTCCGTAGTGTCTGACTGGAGTCTGGAAGTGTCTGACTGGAGCCTAGTAGTGTCTGACTGGAAACTAGAAGTGTCTGTCTGGAACCTAGTACTGTCTGGCTGGGAATAAGTAGTGCGTACCTAGAGCCAAGAATTGGTCGGGCTGGAGCCTAGTAATGCCTACCCAGAGCCTGTAGTGTCCCGCTGGAGACTAATAGTGTGTCTAGGGAGGATAGTATTACCTGTACAGTAAATTCTTTCTTAAAAGCAGAATTTCAGAGAAGAAACGCTGGAAACATTTGATACGCCCGTGCAAAACTATTTTTGAAAAAAAAAAAAAAATAACAGTGAAGTAAAAGAATTGAGGTGGAATGTGCTCTTGACTAATAATAATAATAATAATAATAATAATAATAATAATAATAATAATAATAATAATAATAACTAGTGTATTTCGAGCGATCCAAGGAAGGTATTCCAGTGTTGCATAACCCTTGCTCTATGTGCCTAAAGGCATGCTATAAGAATAATGAAAAAATATGGCACAAGTTTTTAATGTAGATAATTATTTACGCCAATCAGAGTGATGACACAGACACAATTTCTTCAATAAAAATATGACAGTTTAGGACATACACAGTCCAATACTAGTTCAAACTTCCGGTAAAGAACAACAGCTGTGAAGTCAAATTAAAGTGGCACTTTCTTTGTATCCAAGAGAGACAGATATCCTAAAATATCCAAGCACGTGAAGTTGAAAACCTCTCACAAGTTTCGTTATGTTATAAGAGCCGAATTGTTAAAGAATGTATGTTGAGGCGCTTAGAAATTCTTTAAACGCCATCACATCCCATCAACCTCTACCAGTACTATCACTGCTACCATTACCACCACTTGCCCATAACCACTCTGGTTATTATCACCATTATTACTCACCATCACGGCAACCATCAGCACCAACACCAACACCCCTACACCCCACACTATCTTCATCGCCACCATTACCAGTGCAATCACCACTATCATCACTCCCACCATCATTACAACAAACGCCACCATTATCACCACCCTTCCAAAGCACACACACGCACCATAATAACCACACCCGTTCCTACCACCATCACAACCACCAACACAACCATTCCTGACCCTTCACACATTACCACCACAACCATCACCCATCCGTCACCACCACAACCATCCCCCATCCGTCACCACCACAACCATCCCCCATCCGTCACCACCACAACCATTCCCCATCCGTCACCACCACAGCCATTCCCCATCCGTCACCACCACAACCATGCCCCATCCGTCACCACCACAACCATCACCCATCCGTCACCACCACAACCATCCCCCATCCGTCACCACCACAACCATCCCCCATCCGTCACCACCACAACCATCCCCCATCCGTCACCACCACAACCATCACCCATCCGTCACCACCACAACCATCCCCCATCCGTCACCACCACAACCATCCCCCATCCGTCACCACCACAACCATTCCCCATCCGTCACCACCACCACCACCATCACACACACTCCCCACACAGCGAGACGCAACACCAGTGTCTAGACAGAACTTGT
Organism: Cherax quadricarinatus; assembly: GCF_038502225.1. NCBI lineage: Eukaryota > Metazoa > Arthropoda > Malacostraca > Decapoda > Parastacidae > Cherax > Cherax quadricarinatus. Next base: position 2,267,786 of record NC_091331.1, read on the forward strand.
GGCAAACTCTGAGGTGTGAATAGGTACACTCGGTCCCCCCTTTTTTGGTGGGTCCTGTTTGATGAGGAAGTGGCGTGGGCAAACATACCCCGACATCAAAGGCACCCACGACGCCATCTTAAGATGCCGGCACTCCGGGGGGCACCTGATTATGTCTGGCTTTTGTTTGTCAAAGAGAATTTGATTAGCGCTTCTATTGTTTGCTTCTCGGACACTTGTGTTTGCTCACGAATAAGACGATGTTTGTTCGTGGGCAACACGAATATATCAAGATAATGGAATGGAATTAAGTCATGTTAAACTCAGGACGTAATATTATTTGTCTTATGATTTTGTGGATAACTTGTGAGTTCAAGACACAGGTTCTTTAATAGTTATAATATGTAAACTATTTAATATGTAAGTTGTTTGATATGTAGCTGAAAAAAATGTGTATTGAGTAAGTTCCCCTTGTATGGTTATCCCTGTCCTTCCCTGCTGTTGTCCGTGTTCCTTCCCTCCTGCTATTGTCCGTGTTCCTTCCTTCCTACGATTGTCCGTGTTCCTTCCCTCCTACGGTTTTACATGTTCCTTTCCTTCTACGCTTTAACAGTCCCTTCCCTCTAATGGTTATCACTGTACATTGAGAGACAGCACAATAAGTGTCAGGGGCCCAAGACCGTTTCAACTGCCTCCCAGCATACATAAAGGGGATTACCAATAGACCCCTGGCTGTCTTCAAGAAGGCACTGGACAGACTCCTAAAGTCAGTACCTGACTAGCCGGGCTGTGGTTCGTACGCCAGTTTGCGTGCAGCCAGCAGTAACAGCATGGCTAATCATAGTCTGATCTACCACGGGGCCTGGTCTCAGACCGAGCCGCGGGGGCGTTGGCCCCCGAAACCCTGTCCAGGTATACTCCAGGTATCCCATCCCTTCTATGATTATAACTGCCCCTTTCTTCTTACGGGTGTCTTCGTGTTTTTCCTAATATGGGTGATGCATCCATGAGATTCATCACCCATTAAATACTGAAGCCATTCAGAAGAGGCAGACAAATACATTTAACGTGATTTAACGTTAAGAAAATTTCCACATTATTTTATGCATAAAATTGGCAAGTGTGCGTCTACACGTTTAAGTTTCCTTCGTCGTCGTCGTCGTCGTCGTCGTCGTCGTCGTCGTCGTTGTCGTCGAGGCGACTTTTATTTTTAACCTTGAAGCCCAGCTGCTGAGGCTTTTGTAAGTTATCGGTTCCATTCCAGGAATCTTGAAATTCTGATACTTTTGTTATGGGGTAACTGCGCGTGCCAGTATTGTCATGCTGAGTTACTCTAGTTACCGTGAACCAGCGCTCAAAATTTGAAGCTGATCGGATGAGACGTTCTCGTGCTACGAACAAAGTTATAACGAAACTTTGAAGGATGAAAATAAATTCAACCAGTCACTTAATAATAATAATAATAATAATAATAATAATAATAATAATAATAATAATAATTAGTATGGATGATCACAGTAGTAGTAGTAGTAGTAGTAACAGTAGTTGTGGTAGTAGTAACAGCAGTAGTAGTAGTAGTAGTAACAGTAGTTGTGGTAGTAGTAACAGCAGTAGTAGTAGTAGTAACAGTAGTTGTGGTAGTAGTAACAGCAGTAGTAGTAGTAGTAACAGTAGTTGTGGTAGTAACAGCAGTAGCAGTAGTAGTAACAGTAGTTGTGGTAGTAGTAACAGCAGTAGTAGTAGTAGTAACAGTAGTTGTGGTAGTAACAGCAGTAGCAGTAGTAGTAACAGTAGTTGTGGTAGTAGTAACAGCAGTAGTAGTAGTGGTAATAGCAGTAGCAGTCATAGATATAGAAGTAATAATGGTGATAGTAGCAAAAATTACTAATAGTAGTAGTAGTAATAGTAATAACAGTAATACTAATAGCAGCAATAGAAGTGAATATAGCTGCGAATAAATTCACATTCTTCGTTCATTATTTTGCTCATTTCTTTGCCATCATCGTACGCTAATGACCTAACTGGACGTAAATAATGACGAGGGTCGGTGCTGATTTCTTGAAGACAGGGCCCTCCCTCCCCTCCCTCCTGCCCTTCCCTCTCGTCTCGAGAGCCTCTGAAGACACTCTCTCAGTGGCACCTCGTAAAATACAAGAAAAAATCTTTTGCTGAAGTAGTGTTTTTTTTTTTTTTGTCTGAGCTCCCCGTGTTGGCTCACTTTTTCCCAGGAAAAAGGAAGTGTGGGACGTCTAAGGTCCTCTGGAGGGTCTTGGAGAGCCCACCTGCGTCTCGAACTCAAGTACAGCTTCCTTTAACCCCCCCTGGGAAGACCACCTGAAGAATAGCCCATCCATGCGACCTCCCTATACAAACCCTCTCCAGGTAAACTCCAGGTAGGTACCTTAGGACACCCTGAGACTTGGTAAGGAAATAGTGAATGACATGATACCTGGAGTATACCTGGAGAGGGTTTCGGGGGTCGACGATGATATGAAAGGAAAAGCTAAAAAAAGGCGGCAACAGGTACAGAAGAACAAAGACAACATTTCGCCCGCAGGTGAGTTTTCTTTTTTCAGTCGCAGTTCGAAATCTCGGCTGTAAAAGAAATGTTGCGTAATTCAAGGTCTGTTTTGTTGTCAATATTTTTGTATAGCGAGGTCACCTGATGACAGCCCAGTGTTATATTACTACACCCGCGGTGGCTCCACTGTACCACTGTACCACTGTAACAACAGTGTCTCCACTGTACCACTGTACCAGCAGTGTCTCCACTGCACCACTGTAACAGCAGTGTCTCCACTGTACCACTGTAACAGCAGTGTTTCCACCGTACCACTGTAACAACAGTGTCTCCACTGTACCACTGTAACAGCAGTGTCTCCATTGTACCACTGTAACAGCAGTGTTTCCATTGTACCACTGTAACAGCAGTGTTTCCATTGTACCACTGTAAAAATAGTGTCTCCACTGTACCACTGTACCAGCAGTGTCTCCACTGTACCACTGTAACAGCAGTGTCTCCACTGTACAACTGTAACAGCAGTGTCTCCACTGTACCACTGTAACAGCAGTGTTTCCATTGTACCACTGTAACAGCAGTGTCTCCACTGTACCACTGTACCAGCAGTGTCTCCACTGTACCACTGTAACAGCAGTGTTTCCATTGTACCACTGTAACAGCAGTGTTTCCACTGTACCACTGTAACAGCAGTGTCTCCACTGTACCACTGTAACAGCAGTGTCTCCACTGTACCACTGTAACAGCAGTGTTTCCACTGTACCACTGTAACAGCAGTGTCTCCACTGTATAGCTGTAACAGTAGTGTCTCCACAGTACCACTGTACAAGCAATGTCTAGGCTGTACCACTGTAACAGCAGTGCCTCCACTGTACCATTGTATCACTCTACCAGCAGTGGCTCCACTGTACCACTCTGCCAGCAGTGTCTCCACTGTACCACTGTACCATCAATGTCTCCAATGTACCACTGTAACAGCAGTGTCTCCACTGTACTACTGTAACAGCAGTGCCTCCACTGTACCACTCTACCAGAAGTGGCTCCACTGTACCACTGTAACAACAGTTCCTCCACTGTACCAGCAGCGCCTCCACTGTACCAACAAAGCCACCACTGCACCACTGTACCAGTAGTGCCTCCACTACATCTCTGCTAGAAGACACCATAACATTACGTCCAGAGGTCATTTTAAGACTCATTAGCCTGAATACAGCACTCTGCTCTCTGTTACAGGTGGTTGAAGTCTTATCAATGTTTACCTGCATTCGTCTCACAGCCTGAGTGCAGTTTCCGGCCAGGTCTCCTTTTTCCAGTTGCCCCCTATTTACCTAGCAGTAAATAGGTACCCGAGTGGATGTCTGCTGCCGGGAGTCACATCTCAAGGAACCACGGTCACTAAAATCAAACCATACAAAATGGATATGGGTAGGTTGTCCTGGATTAATAAACCTCCTGGGATAAGCAACTGTAAAGTATATATTCCTGGATGTACAATGGAGCACCATAACCTCCGTCATGGCACCATAAAGCACCATAGACTATCATCATCATTGTTAGTATTGTTATTATTGTTATATAAAAAATCCATCACCTCCAAGGTACCACCACAACCACCACCACCACCACCACCACCACCACCACCACCACCACCACCACCATAATTAAGTTGACCATCACCATCTCCAACTCACCACACTAAGGTAACCACCACCACCACCACCACCACCACCATCACCACCACTACTATCATTATACTCCGCCACGACACCATAAATTTTCCTACCATTACCATCGTCGTCACAGGTCGAAGAAGGCGGCAACGCTGAGAGCCGCCAGCCGTTCCAGCCGTTCCAGGCAGCAGGTTCCAGCGTCTTGGGAATGAATCAATACCTTTGGTGTAGCTGGAATGGTCAGAGGCGCCGGGCAAGAGTCTTAAAGTTAGTGAGGCTTGTATCTATGGTCTCTCCTCCTGCCTTCTCTCTCTTTCTCTCTCTCTCTCTCTCTCTCTCTCTCATATTTACAATCTACATTTTCCTTACTTTCGTCCGGTGATTTATGTTGTGGATTCGATATTTCCTTTCTCTTTTTATCCTTTCCAGGTCTTCGCTTTCCTTGCATCTTTTATTATCTCTTTCTTCCTTTCTCTGTCTCGTTCCTTATCCGGTCTTCGTCATTTTATACTACATCTTTTGTTTTCGTTAATGTTTCTTGTGTCACCTTGAGTGATGTTTGCGTCTTTCGGATCCTCCACCATGACGAGTCCCATAAAGAAGGGTTTCAGTGTAGCTCGTGACGGGCTCTTGATCCCAGGAACTGAAGCTACTCTTTCGTTCGTTCCAATGACTGACCCACATTATCTGATCTGTGTTATATCTTAGTTAGGCACCGTCTTTCCTCCCTGTCTTTTCTCCTATTCTAGATTTCTTTTTTTTTTGTAGATTTTGCCGTCGAAGCGGCTAGTTTATTGTGCACCCCACATCCATCTTATGGAGGGCAGCGCAGGAGCCTTATATGAGCCTAGGAACTAGGCTCATATAAGGGTAAACAAGTGCATCTGGATATATAGTTTTGATGGTCTTATATCTCTTGCAAACAAATTTAGGATATATGCTTAATATGTCTGGTATCTTATTTTCATAATATATAGGCTATTATACTGTCTATTCTTTTTTTTTTTTGCCTGTTTTGAGATCTTTTCTATTTTTTCCAATTCACTCCCTCATTCCTCTCTTTTTCTTTGATATTATGAAAGAGAAAGTTCTGTCTTCAATTACTTCAGTACGTCAGGGAATTTCTTGTCACTGCTGAAAGCGATTCCAAGTTTAAAATCCTTCATTCCAGCCACATTTCCCAAGCTTCAGGAATGTGCCAGTCGAAGAATCTGCATTGACAGTGAGCCCAAAAACTCGGAATTTTCGAAATTTTAATTTGTGTGGTCGACTGGAGGAACCTGTGTAAGAATACTTTGGACTGGATGTGATGTTGTGGTACGGACAAGCTGTGGAAAATAAAACTTACGCACTGTTCAAGACATTTATTCAAGACAACGTTTCGCCACGTTTGGTTTCTCCAATCCAAGTACCGATAAAGCAACTCGTGGCGAAACGTTTCCTTAAATAAATTTCCTGAAATTCACGCAGGTGTCCTTTTCAATATTTTTGGTTTGCCTAAAAAAAAAGTGAGAAATAATTTTGTTTACATTCAGCTAACTTGTAGCCAATTAACATGCTCATTTTTACAATTTAGTGACTATGAGCTGCAACCTGTCTTCCAATGGTCCTCGTGACGTCACTCACTGAACAGTTCCATTCACTACTTGTAACCAGCCCTGCCCCTGGTTAATGGTGATTTGGTAGCTGCTTTTTTCTTGGCTTTGTGTAGCATCATGTGTGCTCATAGTGTACCCACAGTAACTGCTCCCAACCACGACGTTATCCACACACTTCACCCGTGTTCCACCACAGTTTTAATTGGTTGCTCTGATTCGCTTGTGTGTTTGCACTGGCTCACATTACACGAATAAAGTAACTTAATTAACATACTAAATGCTTCAAATTTAAATGTTGAAATACACAAAAAAAATATATAAATAACAAGCTGAGAGGATCTGGGTAAGAGAAACCGCTATTATCTTAGCCTCTTAATTTTTAGAGCAGCCAGATCTCACCCACTCGACATAAAACACTCGCATCTGAAACCCGATATTCCAGACGCAAATTCTACACTGATTATATTATTTTTATCACTGTTGGCTTGCTTAACAAGCAGTGTGTGTGTGTTGCCGCCGCCCTGTCACCCTCTGTAACTAGTTATGCCTTTCACACCCTGAGTCCCTCCTATCCCCCTGGCCGCAGCCTCCCAACAAGCTCCTCGTTGTCTGTCGCAGGTCTGTGTGCGGGTACACGTCATTATATCCGTGTTAAGTGAAAACAAATACTTGTGATGATAAGATAGAGTGTTTGATGACGACGCCAACAGTTTTCTGCTCAAACAACAGCGTCAGGATGGGAGTAAAGAGAGACATGGGGTTGTGTCTGGGGTGAGCTTGGAGTTAGATTTTCAGTATTTTAAGGTTTTTGTATACTAGACATATTAAGCAAAAAATACAAAAATTTGCTTGCAACAGATAGACTGTGTTGCCAGTTAGTTTACTTTGAAAACCTTATCCATGATGTGGGCGATAACGCGAGAGGATATGGGTGTAGCTCCTGGGCCTTTTGTGTATCAACATGCTCTTGCTCTACCGTCCATAGGATGAATGGAGAAGCAACAGCAGAAATTTACTGACACTAGTGTATTCTGTGCTGGGACATCAACATGTTCTGTGCTGGGACATCAACATGTTCTGTGCTGGGACATCAACATGTTCTGTGCTGGGACATCAACATGTTCTGTGCTGGGACATCAACATGTTCTGTGCTGGGACATCAACATGTTCTGTGCTGGGACATCAATATGTTCTGTGTTGGGACATCAACATGTTCTGTGCTGGGACATCAACATGTTCTGTGTTGGGACATCAACATGTTCTGTGCTGGGACATCAACATGTTCTGTGTTGGGACATCAACATGTTCTGTGCTGGGACATCAACATGTTCTGTGTTGGGACATCAACATGTTCTGTGTTGGGACATCAACATCTTCTGTGCTGGGACATCAACATGTTCTGTGTGGGGACATCAACATGTTCTGTGCTGGGACATCAACATGTTCTGTGTTGGGACATCAACATGTTCTGTGCTGGGACATCAACATGTTCTGTGCTGGGACATCAACATGTTCTGTGCTGGGACATCAACATGTTCTGTGCTGGGACATCAACATGTTAGGCAGCCACATGAAAACACAAGACAGCTATGATAAACTTGCATCTTCTTGCCTCGTGAAAGCAGGGAACGTGAGCTGCACTCGAGAAATGACTTAAACCATTTAACCTCTTTAGAAAATTATCATGTACGTCAAGACATAAGAGGCAGCCACACTCACTCTAGCAGGCTAGAGTAACGGAGGGAGGGTGACCAGACATACCAGGCAGGAGTTTTTGCAAGTTATCACCTTATATGTATAGGGATGGAGAGAATAGCGGGAGAGCCGGTCACTGAGGAGCTTGTCGGAAGTCAGTGGGCAGTCATCTGACAGTCTGCAAGCAATCAGAAGAAAGCCACTAGTAAGACATCAACATTACAATCATTTCTTCTTCTGCTGCTGCTACTGTTGATAATGCTGCTGCAATTGCTACTGCTACTGCTGTTACCGTTGCTACTGCTACTGATGCTTGACACTGGTGTTGCTGTTGCTGCTGCTGCCGCTGCTGGTTGACGCTGGTGCGTGCTGAGAATGTCTATATCTATATACGCTTCCTCCTGTAATTAATACTCACTATTTATCTAATAACAGAGTCTGGGTTCTAAATTACTGCTGAAAGCCACCCTTATATACTATCTTAACAACTATAATGGATCATTATCATATGCATTTTGGCCAGCAAAAACGTATTTACTAAAATTCTTACTAGTTGCTAAGGCTTTGTACGTTTAATGGCTATCGACTACACGAGCGTCATTAAGGCTTTAAATTCTGCAACAGGGATTAAAGCAAACGCGGTGTATACTTACTGAGAGATAAATACCTCTTGGTAAGTAACACTGAGAGACAAACATCCCTTGGTAAGTAACACTTAGAGACAAACATCCCTTGGTAAGTAACACTTAGAGACAAACATCCCTTGGTAAGTAACACTGAGAGACAAACATCCCTTGGTAAGTAACACTTAGAGATAAACACCTCTTGGTAAGTACTCACTGAGATAAACATCTCTTGGTAACACTGAGAGATGGACACTTGGTGTGTACACACCGCGAGATAAACACCTCCCTTAGTACATGCACTGTCTAGCCTTATAAAATAAAACTAACGCTGATAAACATTAGCAGTGTCATACTGTACCTACATTACAAAATAAACCACTCTGCCAGATTTAACGAAGCCAAATTACCCTATCTAAAGCTAGGCACCAGATAAATTGGAATAAATTGCTTAAGAGATGACATAATTTAGCTTGAAGAATAATGAATTGGTAGCTTAGCCTAGTTAATAAATGTTGTTAACGGGAAAATTATAACCTAACTTGCTTTAATGTTAAATATATGACTCCCCTGTTATATATAAACAAGAGGCGGAAATATTATAGCCTCGTGTGTTTAATAAATGCTAACAATGGAGAAAATTGCATAATCTATCTAGTAAGTTGATAATTTGCAAGGGAATTACGTAGCATAATAAATGTTATAGGCATTTTAAGGCTGCGAATTATACTTCTTAGTGTATGTAAGTGAATGACCGAATCTATCACGAGGCTAAAATCAGTATGTACAAGACAAAGATGCAATTACGAACGTTAATTATTAGATTATTAGCGTTCGCGTAAAACTTATAGTAATCGCCTTGGGATGATATACGCGGGTTTCTTTTTTTTTACAATGGTGCTTGCAGCATTGTAAAAAAAAAACTGGCTTTAAAGCCTGATTTTAAACCTGATGTGTCAGTTGGAAAACATGGTTTGTGTTGTCTTACTGGACACCTCGGCGTCCTTTGGCTTGGTGGCGAAGAGGCTCAGGGCGTCGAGCTGGCTTTCAGGGGAGGCTGGCTAGACGACTCAGGTTCAAACCTGGCCACCAGTCGCCACACACATGGGCACACGCACACTCACACCAGCTGTATGATTCTGTATGTCATGCTACTTAGTTAAAGAGTACAACAGTTAAAGAGTTTTACGGTTATTGAGTACAACAGTTAAAGAGTTTTACGGTTATTGAGTACAAAGTTCAAGAATTCTTTCTGTAGTTAAGGAATTCTGCAATGTCTTCTAATTAGCTCACATCTTTCATTCTTTGGTGCTTCTGAAATCGTCTCTGAGCGATTTTAACGCCGTGCTATACGTGTCGCGAAATCAACCTGCAGTGTGTTAATGCTTAGTGGATGTGTCTGTTTGTTGGGTGAAGTCAACCTGAAGTGTGTTATTGTGGATGATTCTGACTGGTTGACCTATGAGCTTAAAGCCAATCGAAGTACACGAAGATTATAAAGGTTATATGTAACCTGTGCATCACAAATCAAGAATACTTCCATCCCTAAAATGGGAATTGAACTAGACTCTTATTGTACATGCAGTGTTTAAGGGGGACCACAAGGAGATCCCAAAACACAGTCTATAGTTATTTTCCCCAAAACGGAAATAAATGTAATTTGCTGAAAGCTTGATAAAGTCGACGAAGTTTAGGAACCAAGAGATGAGTGTTGTTAATCTTGTTAGGAAGCTGTAAGTCCAACTTGGTGATTAACATCGACAATTACCTTTAAAAAAAATAGTATAAGGATATCTTTCGCCAACCCGAGAAAAGGGGCGGAGCCCCTGGTGAACGAAATGTGCCTTATTAAGAAGTTATGAAAGGAACCAGTCACTGTTACTACAGATCTTACTAAATGCCGAGAAGTAAATAAACAGATCTAAATGGGTTGTGAAAAACATGCGATTATATTAAGTTCTATAACCTTCACGAACTGTTTCTCTGCAGAGAAGAAGAGCCTTTCTTCTCTTCATGGACGTTGTAGCCATTTAATATCACATATCTGAAAGGCCTTTGCAAGAAGCTCATCACTAGTAATCCCTACCTTATATCACCTGCAAAGTAAACAAAGGCGCCAAAATTTCATACTTAACTGTTGGTAATAATACGTCACAAATGTTATTCACTTATAAATCTAAGTAGGAGTCTACTGGCAGGGCTGCATCTACCTTTGTTACCACCTCCTTAGATAAGAACTATAGCAACCATGTTGAGTTAGGCATTTTAAGAATTAATAACTGGGCGTCTACACTGCAAACTAAACTTATTGCCAACCTAATGGACTAAAGTTAACTTATGACACTGAGTTTGACTCCTTGATCATTACTGATTCTGTGTCATCATGGAAGGTACTTGATTCACAATATGCTTACAATATGCTTATTGCAGAAGCCAGGTACAAATACTGCAAAGTCAGAGAAAAAAAAAATAATGTATATATTTTATGGATTCCATCACATATTGAATTACTCCTTTCTGTTGAAGCTGATAAGTTAGCCAAATAATGTACCCTGAAGGAAAATGAAGAATATAACTTTGAGATATCTGTATCAAGCATTAGAAATAACATTGGTAGAGATGTATATAATGAAAGTGAATGTCACAGGGATGCAGTTAGAACCCTGAGTTGATATACCACTCATTATGATAACATGAAAGTGAATAACGTATCTCCTGAGCACCTTGTAGTATGAACAGACTGACTGATGTTGTAGTGGCCAGGCTTAGGCTTGGTTACAAGTACTTCTGACAGTTTGTCAGACACACAGATGGTGATCAAACTAAATGCAAAGTATATGGTTAGCCTTTTGGTCACTTAAACCCTTTGTGTTTCATTGTCCATTTATTGAGGAACATAGAGACAGTATAATAACCTATGTGATATACCAGGCATATTAAGTAAATATCCTAAATTTGTTGGCAACAGATAAGACACTTGTAGATGTAAATCCACACGTACTCCTGGTAACCCTTTTCGGGCCTAGTTCCTAGGCCATTTGTGTATCTGTTAGCTTTTTTTGTGCCTAGTTCCTAGGAATTTTGTGTATCTGTTAGCTTTTTTAGTGCCTAGTTCCTAGGAATTTTGTGTATCTGTTAGCTTTTTGGGGGCCTAGTTCCTAGGAATTTTGTGTATCTGTTAGCTTTTTTGGGGCCTAGTTCCTAGGAATTTTGTGTATCTGTTAGCTTTTTTTGGGGCCTAGTTCCTAGACTTTTTGGGTATCTGTTAGCTCATTTGGGGCCTAGTTCCTAGGATGGATATAAGGTGCACAGCAGTTCGTTATTTTCTTTATCTTGACATTACTTTCGTCTTTTGTTTTGTTTTGGGACGTTAGTTGCAATTGCCTTTCTGTCATGAGTCATTTCTTTTGTTTTCGCTTTTCTCTTAAGATGTCAATGTTGTCTTCCCTTTTTCAGTGTGTTATTTTTCCAGTTAATTTTTTTCCATGTTAATGTATATTTTGCTTATTTCCTTCGAGGAGTTTTGTCATCTTAAGACGTTAATTTTTGCTTCTTACTGCTTGTTACTGCTTAGAAGATGTTGGTCTCTCCTGTGTTAAGACGTTACTTTGTTACGTGGGAATAATTGCTTACCTGGGGGAGGTTGTTGAGGCGGCCGCTCACATCCCTTCATCACCACACAACACTTACTCGTAAACAAAAACTCGACACTTAGACCGCAGTTAGTAATGAAATGACAATTAAGGTTTCCCGTTCAGCGTTAAGCCATTAGCCTGTACAGCAGCTGCGGTGGAGGCTGCGTTTTTGTGGGGGACGGGAGGGGGACCCACACCGCAAAGGAAACCTGCGGCAGTAGGGACCACACCGGTGAGACTTGCGGCTCTTGAAGAGACCACACTGGCGTTACCTGCGGCTGTGATGCCGCAACGGCAGACTCTTCGGTAGTGTTGAGAGGTCAGAGTGTTGTGACTTGCTGAGGAGACCAGAGGTTCGGGGTACTACACCTGCGGGGTCTCTGGGACCACACCTGTTTGACCCGGGTGTGTGGGACCACACCTGTGATACCCGGGTGTGTGGTTCCACACCTGTGGGGCCCGGGTACGTGCAACCACACTTGTGTGACCCAGGTACGTGAAACCACACCTGTGGGAGTACACTGGGGTCACAGCGAGGAAAAGACTAAATTAGCCGTTGTACGTTCATTCCTAGTATGTGCGTTTTGAGTACACAGACTTTTATACTTCGGGATCGAATACGACGGAATATTTCCAGGGATATGTGACAGGAATATAGGAATAGCATATTTTATTTCTTCCCCGTCCACGGACGATGCGTCCAGTTGCTAGGAGTCCAGCTCTCATCTGACGAGGGACGGAGGCGAGAGGTAGAAAAAGGAAATAGAAAGATGAGAAGATGTAGAGTATTAGAGAGGTGGAAAAAAAAGGTAGGAAGAGTAGAAGATGGAGGGGATGTAGAAAGATGGGAATGATAAAAGGACGAGAAGGACAATTATCACATCTACGTGTAGCTACAGTAACCACGGTAGTGAGAGTTAGACAAACATACCTGAAGATATAGTCTTTACAGGATCTTCCTCTGCTATATATTTCACATATCTTTCCCTCTATAACACTCACTTTCCTTCTAACTTCCCCCCAATCCTTCCTTCTAGCTTTCCCCTCTTCCCTTTCCTTCCCACTAGCTCCCCCTTCCTCTGCCATCACTGCTCTATCCTCCCCTCGTGTCAGATGATCGTAAAAGAGACCGGAATGAGCTATTTTCTCAATGAAGACACTTCCTTTCCTATTAAGACGCAGAGGCTCGCATGTCGGCTGGTGATCCAATCTGCTAACAACCCAACTACCGTGACAATGGCCAACCACCTGCCGCAGTTGGTGATGGTGGCGGTGGCGGGGAAGGGGGTGCTTGCAGGGAGAGGCAGTGGGTGGCAGGGGCTCCGGTTTTAAAGGGGATGGGTTATTTTGAAATTTGCATGGAAAGTGTAGGGTTGGTGGCAGGGGTGTTGAGGTGTGTTGGTAGTGAGGGAGGGGAACAGGATGTATCACAGTAGTGGTGGTGGTGCTAATGGTGGTGCTACTGGTGGTGCACAGTTTCTGCGAGAGGAGAGGAGGTGGGAGCTAGTGGGGAAACTAGGTGGCAAGTAATTGAAGGAAAAGTTATTGTAATGAGCCTGTCATTAGGTACTTGTTTATGCACGTGAAGAGGCTGGAGGCAGCACTTACCTCAGCTCCTGACGAAGGATTTACACGTCCGCATGCACGGGCACACATGTACCCTAGCTTCCCTCCTTATACGAACATGGTACACACACACACACACACACACACACACATACACACACACACACACACACACACACACACACACACACACACACACACACACACACCCACACACACACACACACACACACACACACACACACACACACACACACACACCCACACACACCCACACACACACACACACACACACACACACACACACACCCACACACACACACACACACACACACACACACACACACACACACACACACACACACACACACACACACACACACACACACATACACACACACACACACACACATGAAGAAAGGTTAAGGGAAATCGGTCTGACAATACTGGAGGACAGGAGGGTCAGGAGAGACATGATAACGACATACAAAATACTGCGTGAAACAGAAAAGGTGGAGAGAGACAGGATGTTCCAGAGATGGGACACAGAAACAAGGGGTCATAATTGGAAGCTGAAGACTCAGATGAGTCAAAGGGATGTTATGAAGTATTTCTTCAGCCACAGAGTTGTTAGGAAGTGGAATAGTCTGGCAAGAGATGTAGTGGAGGCAGGAATCATACATAGTTTTAAGACGAGGTATGATAAAGCTCATGGAGCATGGAGTGGGAAGACCCAGTAGCGATCAGTGAAGAGGCGGGGCCAAGAACTGAGTCTCGACCCCTGCAACCACAATTAGGTGAGTATACACACACACACACACACACACACACACACACACACACACACATTCATCAATCTCTCTGCCAAGATAATAGGAGGAGGAAAAAGAGAATCATATAAGATAAAATAGACTGCACAGAATGACAAGGAAAGGAAGACACAGAAAACAGAAAGATTACAAGTAATAACAGAAAAGAGAAGTATAAAGAGAAGAAGAAGAAATGTGTAATTTACCCTCCTGTGGAGGGTAGCATAAGAGCATGTGGATACACTAGAGGCCTAGAAATTAGGCCCAAAAGGATTAACAGGAGGACAACTGCGTTTATATTTTCATTTGTTTGATCTGTTGCCAAGAAATTTAGGACATTTGATTAACGTCTGGTATCATATTTGCAGTAATATTATACTCTGACATATCACATAAGTTATTTTTCTGGTTATCTCTAGACTCCTCAATAAGTGAACAACGAAGCCCATAGTGTTCAATTGGCCATAATGTGGCATTTAGTATGGTCATCATCTGTGTGTCTGACAGACTGCTAGAAGTACTTGTAACCAAGCCTAAGCCTGGCTACTACATCAATCAGTCTGTTAAGTAAAAGGATACAAGTGCAACTAACGTGACGTTTTATGTGGCAACGTTTCGCTCTCCAGGAGCTTTGTCAAAGCTCCTGGAGCCTTGACACAATAAAATGTCACATTAGCTGCACTTGTGTCCTTTTACACTTAACGGATTGTCGGTAATTCTATCAACATTAATACCATCAATCAGTCTGGTCATGTAAGATACTCTGTAGACATGTTTATCTACGTCCAATTATAGCGAGTGATGATCTACTTAAGTTTCTAACTGCACTCCTATGACATTTGCTTCCAATATTTACTACGTATTATTAGTATTATTCCGAATATCATAAACAGATATTCCGAAGTTATAATCTACATTAACTTAATAATGTAGGAGTAATTCAGTGTGTAACGCAATCTACACAAAAAATATACACTTATTCCGTTTTCTTTGATTTATGAAGTATCTCTGCCTGATTTCTCTAATGAGAATGTTGTTAGAGACATTATGTGACTCAGGACGCCGAGCTTGACTCTCTGAATGAATGAGAAGATGAACAGGAAGACTTGTATGGATGGCTGAGGAGGAGAGAAGAAGGTGAATGGTTATCCCAGTTTAAGCGGCCACTTAAATATTTCTATCTCTAAACCCACTTAAATTAAAAAGGGGATTGGAGAGGAACCTCCTTAGTAACCACTGAGGTTCACTCTTCCCAAATATAAACTGTTTACCACTTTGCATCAAATGCTTTTTTAGGGATAATTGGAAAAAAATATTTAGTTCATTCATACTTCAAGTAGATGGTCATACATTACTTGACCAATCAGTGTCACTAAAAGAACAATATAACGCTGCAGGGAAAATCGTGTTTACGAATTTTTAGGAAAGAGATACACTAAAACACTGAGCGAATGATACCATTTACCCTTTAAAGACCAGTCTTCTAAGACTCCACTTCGTCTCTTGCACTTCCTTCAATGTTTTCTCGAAGTACTTTTCTCTACCTTCTTATCTCCCACACAGCCAAACCTCCTGTCTGTCTCCTGCCAGGGATCTGACTTTCTCTATCTTTCTCCTCTCCTCATATAACCTCACTCCTAAAGTCAGTAGATTCTTTCCCAAGTCTAAAAGGGGTCATGACCTCAGATAGCAAGTCGTAACATAGGGCATCCCTTACAGCAGAAGCGACAACAACAGTAGAAGAAATAACAGAAGCAAAAAAGGCAATAGTTACAACACCAACACAAGCAACAACAACCACAACAACACGAGCAGCAGTAGTGACAACACCAGCAGGAGGAAAAAACGCAGAAATGTCAGGAAGAACAAGAACAGCAGCGTCAGAAGGAAGAGCAGCACAGCAAGCACAAGAATGTATTAAGGAGCAGCAAGTCGCCTCAGGAACGCCAGCAGGAGGAGCGAGACCACACAAGGCTGTCAGCGGGAGTCAGGGGGTGGGCGTGGGCAGGCGTGGGTGGGCGTGCTGGGTGCCCCGGCCAGCCGCGTGACTACATACCCACCGCTGCTAATCACACCTGCCCACGCTAACAAAGAGACCGTGTTTCTAAACTGGTCATCCAGCAGCCACGCCACCTCGGAGGATGCTCCATCTTGACTGAGAGAATATCACCAGCAACTAGGATATGTCGGCTTTTTGTGAAGCAGAACTAATAAGCCTGGTATAAGTGAGTCCAGTAGGCTTCTCGCTGCAGATAGATGACTCCACCGACGCGGCAGATTCAGCAAGCTGTGTTTGTACGTTATACGCATGAATCTTATACGTTTATTTGCAGACCTTAAGATCTGTTTATTTGGTGAACAAGTATTAATTTTGATAAATTTATTCATGGAGAAACAATTAACAATATACTGCTCTACTAATATATGAGGAGGTAGATCCAGAGAGCTATGGTGGGAGCAGCGCCACGAACTGTGACACATAAACACTATAGTTACCCATACTGAGAAAAATCATCGTTATCTTAAGCGCCAGAACCTTGTAATTAAACAGTGTACTCGGCGAGGTCCTCAAAAATGTCAATTTTAGCAAAGCAAGACCCAACAATTCCAGCATATTTGTCTGCGTAGGAAAATAATGTAACATTTACGTTATTCACTGGTGCTCCATGCGTAAGTTTATGGTTATCTGGTGGAAAAGTGTTGGATCGGTTTAAATATAATCTTTTTAGGACTTGATACAACAAATGTCAGGTTTACCTGGAGTTTACCTGGAGAGGGTTTCAGGGGTCAGCGCCCCGCCGCGGCTCGGTCTGGGACGAGGCTTCATGGTGGATCAGGGTCTGATCAACCAGGCTGGTAATGCTGGCGGTTTGCATGATGTATTTACACTATTCAGTGAATCTTGATGGCTTAATTCAAGGGATTAATGGAAGTTGTTTCAGAATCAAAAAGTTTGAGGTGAATATATTTCTTTGGAAAAAATCTTGAATGTCTTCCAAATCATGGAAGCGAATAAATTTTCCCTCTTATAATTAAAAAAGAATATTAAACTTTACGTTATGCATTTTTTTTATTTTGGTCTAACAATTAGGAACGTTTCTCTCTTCCTCTGTGTCTGTCTCTGCTTCACCCGCTTCCTCTGTGTCTGTCTCTGCTTCTCCCGCTTCCTATGTGTCTGTATCTGCTTCTCCCGCTTCCTATGTGTCTGTATCTGCTTCTCCCGCTTCCTCTGTGTCTGTCTCTGCTTCTCCCGCTTCCTATGTGTCTGTATCTGCTTCACCCGCTTCCTCTGTGTCTGTCTCTGCTTCTCCCGCTTCCTATGTGTCTGTATCTGCTTCACCCGCTTCCTCTGTGTCTGTCTCTGCTTCTCCCGCTTCCTATGTGTCTGTATCTGCTTCACCCGCTTCCTCTGTGTCTGTCTCTGCTTCTCCCGCTTCCTATGTGTCTGTATCTGCTTCTCCCGCTTCCTCTGTGTCTGTCTCTGCTTCTCCCGCTTCCTATGTGTCTGTCTCTGCTTCTCCCGCTTCCTCTGTGTCTGTCTCTGCTTCTCCCGCTTCCTATGTGTCTGTCTCTGCTTCACCCGCTTCCTCTGTGTCTGTCTCTGCTTCACCCGCTTCCTCTGTGTCTGTCTCTGCTTCACCCGCTTCCTCTGTGTCTGTCTCTGCTTCTCCCGCTTCCTCTGTGTCTGTCTCTGCTTCACCCGCTTCCTCTGTGTCTGTCTCTGCTTCTCCCGCTTCCTCTGTGTCTGTCTCTGCTTCACCCGCTTCCTCTGTGTCTGTCTCTGCTTCACCCGCTTCCTCTGTGTCTGTCTCTGCTTCTCCCGCTTCCTATGTGTCTGTCTCTGCTTCTCCCGCTTCCTCTGAGTCTGTCTCTGCTTCTCCCGCTTCCTCTGTGTCTGTCTCTGCTTCACCCGCTTCCTCTGTGTCTGTCTCTGCTTCACCCGCTTCCTCTGTGTCTGTCTCTGCTTCACCCGCTTCCTCTGTGTCTGTCTCTGCTTCTCCCGCTTCCTCTGTGTCTGTCTCTGCTTCACCCGCTTCCTATGTGTCTGTCTCTGCTTCACCCGCTTCCTCTGTGTCTGTCTCTGCTTCACCCGCTTCCTCTGTGTCTGTCTCTGCTTCTCCCGTTTCCTATGTGTCTGTCTCTGCTTCTCCCGCTTCCTCTGTGTCTGTCTCTGCTTCTCCCGTTTCCTATGTGTCTGTCTCTGCTTCTCCCGCTTCCTCTGTGTCTGTCTCTGCTTCTCCCGCTTCCTCTGTGTCTGTCTCTGCTTCTCCCGCTTCCTCTGTGTCTGTCTCTGCTTCTCCCGCTTCCTCTGTGTCTGTCTCTGCTTCTCCCGCTTCCTCTGTCTGTCTCTGCTTCTCCCGCTTCCTCTGTGTCTGTCTCTGCTTCTCCCGCTTCCTCTGTGTCTGTCTCTGCTTCTCCCGCTTCCTCTGTCTGTCTCTGCTTCTCCCGCTTCCTCTGTGTCTGTCTCTGCTTCACCCGCTTCCTCTGTGTCTGTCTCTGCTTCTCCCGCTTCCTCTGTGTCTGTCTCTGCTTCTCCCGCTTCCTCTGTGTCTGTCTCTGCTTCTCCCGCTTCCTCTGTGTCTGTCTCTGCTTCTCCCGCTTCCTCTGTGTCTGTCTCTGCTTCTCCCGCTTCCTCTGTCTGTCTCTGCTTCTCCCGCTTCCTCTGTGTCTGTCTCTGCTTCACCCGCTTCCTCTGTGTCTGTCTCTGCTTCTCCCGCTTCCTATGTGTCTGTCTCTGCTTCTCCCATTTCCTCTGTGTCTGTCTCTGCTTCTCCCGCTTCCTCTGTGTCTGTCTCTGCTTCTCCCGCTTCCTATGTGTCTGTCTCTGCTTCTCCCGTTTCCTATGTGTCTGTCTCTGCTTCTCCCGCTTCCTCTGTGTCTGTCTCTGCTTCTCCCGTTTCCTATGTGTCTGTCTCTGCTTCTCCCGCTTCCTCTGTGTCTGTCTCTGCTTCTCCCGCTTCCTATGTGTCTGTCTCTGCTTCTCCCGCTTCCTCTGTGTCTGTCTCTGCTTCTCCCGTTTCCTATGTGTCTGTCTCTGCTTCTCCCGCTTCCTCTGTGTCTGTCTCTGCTTCTCCCGTTTCCTATGTGTCTGTCTCTGCTTCTCCCGCTTCCTCTGTGTCTGTCTCTGCTTCTCCCGTTTCCTATGTGTCTGTCTCTGCTTCTCCCGCTTCCTCTGTGTCTGTCTCTGCTTCTCCCGCTTCCTCTGTGTCTGTCTCTGCTTCTCCCGCTTCCTCTGTGTCTGTCTCTGCTTCTCCCGCTTCCTCTGTGTCTGTCTCTGCTTCTCCCGCTTCCTCTGTCTGTCTCTGCTTCTCCCGCTTCCTCTGTGTCTGTCTCTGCTTCTCCCGCTTCCTCTGTGTCTGTCTCTGCTTCTCCCGCTTCCTCTGTCTGTCTCTGCTTCTCCCGCTTCCTCTGTGTCTGTCTCTGCTTCACCCGCTTCCTCTGTGTCTGTATCTGCTTCACCCGCTTCCTCTGTGTCTGTCTCTGCTTCTCCCGCTTCCTATGTGTCTGTATCTGCTTCACCCGCTTCCTCTGTGTCTGTCTCTGCTTCTCCCGCTTCCTATGTGTCTGTATCTGCTTCTCCCGCTTCCTCTGTGTCTGTCTCTGCTTCTCCCGCTTCCTATGTGTCTGTCTCTGCTTCTCCCGCTTCCTCTGTGTCTGTCTCTGCTTCTCCCGCTTCCTATGTGTCTGTCTCTGCTTCACCCGCTTCCTCTGTGTCTGTCTCTGCTTCACCCGCTTCCTCTGTGTCTGTCTCTGCTTCACCCGCTTCCTCTGTGTCTGTCTCTGCTTCTCCCGCTTCCTCTGTGTCTGTCTCTGCTTCACCCGCTTCCTCTGTGTCTGTCTCTGCTTCTCCCGCTTCCTCTGTGTCTGTCTCTGCTTCACCCGCTTCCTCTGTGTCTGTCTCTGCTTCACCCGCTTCCTCTGTGTCTGTCTCTGCTTCTCCCGCTTCCTATGTGTCTGTCTCTGCTTCTCCCGCTTCCTCTGAGTCTGTCTCTGCTTCTCCCGCTTCCTCTGTGTCTGTCTCTGCTTCACCCGCTTCCTCTGTGTCTGTCTCTGCTTCACCCGCTTCCTCTGTGTCTGTCTCTGCTTCACCCGCTTCCTCTGTGTCTGTCTCTGCTTCTCCCGCTTCCTCTGTGTCTGTCTCTGCTTCACCCGCTTCCTATGTGTCTGTCTCTGCTTCACCCGCTTCCTCTGTGTCTGTCTCTGCTTCACCCGCTTCCTCTGTGTCTGTCTCTGCTTCTCCCGTTTCCTATGTGTCTGTCTCTGCTTCTCCCGCTTCCTCTGTGTCTGTCTCTGCTTCTCCCGTTTCCTATGTGTCTGTCTCTGCTTCTCCCGCTTCCTCTGTGTCTGTCTCTGCTTCTCCCGCTTCCTCTGTGTCTGTCTCTGCTTCTCCCGCTTCCTCTGTGTCTGTCTCTGCTTCTCCCGCTTCCTCTGTGTCTGTCTCTGCTTCTCCCGCTTCCTCTGTCTGTCTCTGCTTCTCCCGCTTCCTCTGTGTCTGTCTCTGCTTCTCCCGCTTCCTCTGTGTCTGTCTCTGCTTCTCCCGCTTCCTCTGTCTGTCTCTGCTTCTCCCGCTTCCTCTGTGTCTGTCTCTGCTTCACCCGCTTCCTCTGTGTCTGTCTCTGCTTCTCCCGCTTCCTCTGTGTCTGTCTCTGCTTCTCCCGCTTCCTCTGTGTCTGTCTCTGCTTCTCCC
>NC_091331.1:2293566-2356066 GCF_038502225.1 Cherax quadricarinatus
ACTACACCAACACTACACCAACACTACACCATCACTACACCAACACTACACCAACACTACACCAACACTATACCATCACTACACCAACACTACACCAACACTACACCAACACTACACCAACACTACACCAACACTATACCATCACTACACCAACACTACACCAACACTACACCAACACTACACCATCACTACACCAATACTACACCAACACTACACCAACACTACACCAACACTATACCATCACTACACCAACACTACACCAACACTATACCATCACTACACCAACACTACACCAACACTATACCATCACTACACCAACACTACACCAACACTATACCATCACTACACCAACACTACACCAACACTATACCATCACTACACCAACACTACACCAACACTATACCATCACTACACCAACACTACACCAACACTACACCAACACTACACCAACACTACACCAACACTATACCATCACTACACCAACACTACACCAACACTACACCAACACTACACCATCACTACACCAACACTACACCAACACTACACCAACACTATACCATCACTACACCAACACTACACCAACACTACACCAACACTACACCATCACTACACCAACACTACACCAACACTACACCAACACTACACCAACACTATACCATCACTACACCAACACTACACCAACACTATACCATCACTACACCAACACTACACCAACACTATACCAACACTATACCATCACTACACCAACACTATACCATCACTACACCAACACTACACCAACACTATACCAACACTATACCATCACTACACCAACACTATACCATCACTACACCAACACTATACCATCACTACACCAACACTACACCAACACTACACCAACACTACACCATCACTACACCAACACTACACCAACACTACACCAACACTATACCATCACTACACCAACACTACACCAACACTACACCAACACTACACCATCACTACACCAACACTACACCAACACTACACCAACACTACACCAACACTATACCATCACTACACCAACACTACACCAACACTATACCATCACTACACCAACACTATACCATCACTACACCAACACTACACCAACACTATACCATCACTACACCAACACTATACCATCACTACACCAACACTATACCATCACTACACCAACACTACACCAACACTATACCAACACTATACCATCACTACACCAACACTATACCATCACTACACCAACACTACACCAACACTATACCAACACTATACCATCACTACACCAACACTACACCAACACTATACCAACACTATACCATCACTACACCAACACTATACCATCACTACACCAACACTACACCATCACTACACCAACACTACACCAACACTACACCAACACTACACCAACACTATACCATCACTACACCAACACTACACCAACACTATACCATCACTACACCAACACTATACCATCACTACACCAACACTATACCATCACTACACCAACACTACACCAACACTACACCAACACTACACCAACACTATACCATCACTACACCAACACTACACCAACACTATACCATCACTACACCAACACTACACCAACACTATACCATCACTACACCAACACTACACCAACACTACACCAACACTATACCAACACTATACCATCACTACACCAACACTATACCATCACTACACCAACACTATACCAACACTACACCAACACTACACCAACACTATACCATCACTACACCAACACTACACCAACACTATACCATCACTACACCAACACTACACCAACACTATACCATCACTACACCAACACTACACCAACACTACACCAACACTACACCAACACTACACCAACACTATACCATCACTACACCAACACTACACCAACACTATACCATCACTACACCAACACTACACCAACACTACACCAACACTACACCAACACTATACCATCACTACACCAACACTACACCATCACTACACCAACACTACACCAACACTACACCAACACTACACCAACACTACACCAACACTATACCATCACTACACCAACACTACACCATCACTACACCAACACTACACCAACACTACACCAACACTACACCAACACTACACCATCACTACACCAACACTACACCAACACTACACCAACACTATACCATCACTACACCAACACTACACCATCACTACACCAACACTACACCATCACTACACCAACACTACACCATCACTACACCATCACTACACCAACACTACACCAACACTACACCAACACTACACCAACACTATACCATCACTACACCAACACTATACCATCACTACACCAACACTACACCAACACTATACCATCACTACACCAACACTACACCAACACTACACCAACACTATACCATCACTACACCAACACTACACCATCACTACACCAACACTACACCATCACTACACCAACACTACACCATCACTACACCATCACTACACAAACACTACACCAACACTACACCAACACTACACCAACACTATACCATCACTACACCAACACTATACCATCACTACACCAACACTACACCAACACTATACCATCACTACACCAACACTACACCAACACTACACCAACACTACACCAACACTACACCAACACTATACCATCACTACACCAACACTACACCAACACTATACCATCACTACACCAACACTACACCATCACTACACAAACACTACACCAACACTACACCAACACTATACCGTCACTACACCAACACTACACCAACACTATACCATCACTACACCAACACTACACCAACACTATACCATCACTACACCAACACTACACCAACACTATACCATCACTACACCAACACTACACCAACACTATACCATCACTACACCAACACTATACCATCACTACACCAACACTACACCAACACTATACCATCACTACACCAACACTACACCATCACTACACAAACACTACACCAACACTACACCAACACTATACCGTCACTACACCAACACTACACCAACACTACACCAACACTATACCATCACTACACCAACACTACACCAACACTATACCATCACTACACCAACACTATACCAACACTATACCATCACTACACCAACACTACACCAACACTATACCATCACTACACCAACACTATACCATCACTACACCAACACTACACCAACACTATACCATCACTACACCAACACTACACCATCACTACACAAACACTACACCAACACTACACCAACACTATACCGTCACTACACCAACACTACACCAACACTATACCATCACTACACCAACACTACACCAACACTATACCATCACTACACCAACACTACACCAACACTATACCGTCACTACACCAACACTACACCAACACTATACCATCACTACACCAACACTACACCAACACTATACCATCACTACACCAACACTACACCAACACTATACCGTCACTACACCAACACTACACCAACACTACACCAACACTATACCGTCACTACACCAACACTACACCAACACTATACCATCACTACACCAACACTATACCATCACTACACCAACACTATACCATCACTACACCAACACTATACCATCACTACACCAACACTATACCATCACTACACCAACACTATACCATCACTACACCAACACTATACCATCACTACACCAACACTATACCATCACTACACCAACACTATACCATCACTACACCAACACTATACCATCACTACACCAACACTACACCAACACTATACCATCACTACACCAACACTATACCATCACTACACCAACACTATACCATCACTACACCAACACTATACCATCACTACACCAACACTATACCATCACTACACCAACACTATACCATCACTACACCAACACTACACCAACACTATACCATCACTACACCAACACTATACCATCACTACACCAACACTACACCAACACTACACCATCACTACACCAACACTATACCATCACTACACCAACACTACACCAACACTATACCATCACTACACCAACACTACACCAACACTATACCATCACTACACCATCACTACACCAACACTACACCAACACTATACCATCACTAAACCAACACTACACCAACACTACACCAGCACTACACCAACACTACACCAACACTACACCAACACTATACCATCACTAAACCAACACTACACCAACACTACACCAGCACTACACCAACACTACACCAACACTACACCAACACTACACCAACACTACACCAACACTACACCAGCACTACACCAACACTACACCAACACTACACCAACACTACACCAACACTACACCAACACTACACCAACACTACACCAGCACTACACCAACACTACACCAACACTACACCAACACTACACCAACACTACACCAACACTATACCATCACTACACCAACACTACACCAACACTATACCATCACTACACCATCACTACACCAACACTACACCAACACTACACCAACACTACACCAACACTACACCAACACTACACCAACACTACACTAACACTACACCAACACTACACCAACACTACACCAACACTACACCAACACTGCACCATCACTACACCAACACTACACCAACACTACACCAACACTATACCATCACTACACCAACACTACACCAACACTACACCAACACTATACCATCACTACACCAACACTACACCAACACTACACCAACACTACACCAACACTACACCAACACTACACCAACACTACACCAACACTACACCAACACTATACCATCACTACACCAACACTACACCAACACTACACCAACACTATACCATCACTACACCAACACTACACCAACACTACACCAACACTATACCATCACTACACCAACACTACACCAACACTACACCAACACTACACCAACACTATACCATCACTACACCAACACTACACCAACACTACACCAACACTACACCAACACTACACCAACACTACACCAACACTACACCAACACTACACCAACACTATACCATCACTACACCAACACTACACCAACACTACACCAACACTATACCATCACTACACCAACACTACACCAACACTACACCAACACTACACCAACACTACACCAACACTACACCAACACTACACCAACACTACACCAACACTACACCAACACTACACCAACACTACACCAACACTACACCAACACTACACCAACACTACACCAACACTACACCAACACTACACCAACACTATACCATCACTACACCAACACTACACCAACACTACACCAACACTATACCATCACTACACCAACACTACACCAACACTACACCAACACTATACCATCACTACACCAACACTACACCAACACTACACCAACACTATACCAACACTACACCAACACTACACCAACACTACACCAACACTACACCAACACTACACCAACACTACACCAACACTACACCAACACTATACCATCACTACACCAACACTACACCAACACTACACCAACACTATACCATCACTACACCAACACTACACCAACACTACACCAACACTATACCATCACTACACCAACACTACACCAACACTACACCAACACTATACCAACACTACACCAACACTACACCAACACTACACCAACACTACACCAACACTACACCAACACTACACCAACACTATACCATCACTACACCAACACTACACCAACACTACACCAACACTATACCATCACTACACCAACACTACACCAACACTACACCAACACTATACCATCACTACACCAACACTACACCAACACTACACCAACACTACACCAACACTACACCAACACTACACCAACACTACACCAACACTACACCATCACTACACCAACACTACACCAACACTACACCAACACTATACCATCACTACACCAACACTACACCAACACTACACCAACACTATACCATCACTACACCAACACTACACCAACACTACACCAACACTACACCAACACTACACCAACACTACACCAACACTACACCAACACTACACCAACACTATACCATCACTACACCAACACTACACCAACACTACACCAACACTATACCATCACTACACCATCACTACACCAACACTACACCAACACTACACCAACACTACACCAACACTACACCAACACTACACCAACACTACATCACTAACCTTCCAATAGTAACAATAATTCTCTTAGTATATCAGCAGAAAAAAAAAATTCTTAACCCACACTGTAACTTCCGTCCTCGCGAGGCTGACGAACTCTAGAGACCACTCACTGGCGTCCTCGCGAGGCTGACGAACTCTAGAGACCACTCACTGGCGTCCTCGCGAGGCTGACGAACCCTAGAGACCACTCACTGGCGTCCTCGCGAGGCTGACGAACCCTAGAGACCACTCACTGGCGTCCTCGCGAGGGCTGACGAATCCTAGAGACCACTTACTGGCGTCCTCGCGAGGGCTGACGAATCCTAGAGACCACTTACTGGCGTCCTCGCGAGGCTGACGAACCCTAGAGACCACTCACTGGCGTCCTCGCGAGGGCTGACGAACCCTAGAGACCACTCACAGGTATATCACAGATATTCACCTTAAACGCGAAGTATGCATTAGCAATTTTTCCGCGAAAGGTGAAGTGATTTTTAACTCCATTTTTCGGGCATTGATCTTGAAGTAATGAGTGACCTGTAGGCGACTATTATGACAAGACTGACTCCGTCAGGATGGAACAAGGCCCTAATGAGGGATCACCGGAGCAAAATGAGTATTACGGCAATAAAAGTAAATTGATTGAAATGAGGGCGCACTCGGGATAATTAAGGCGACAGTATAGGGAGGGAGGGTTGAAATGACTGGTGGGAGATGCTCTTGGGACGTCGTTCGTGCCGGTCAGTCGGGAAGGGGATTAGAAAGCTTCAGCGGTAACCAACACTTACCTCCCTCCGGCTGAAATTAAAACCGATGCCACTGCTTGCGATCTGGAGGGCCATTCCTGGCTTACTTGCTGCCTACACCAGGGTTCAACGGGCCCTATTCCTGATCAGGGACAGTCCTTGCTTTCTTCCCCCTTCACCAGGGCCAACGGCCCTGCCTCTGCTCACTTCCCCCAGTATGCATGAAGTCTTTCAGATCCTGTTATGCTCTTATGCCCCTTCCTAATCTCTCTCTCTCTCTCTCTCTCTCTCTCTCTCTCTCTCTCTCTCTCTCTCTCATACACACACATATCCTAACATGTATCTCTCACATACAACCTCAGAGTTTCCAACAAAATACGACATATTTCTCATACCAACAACACTGGTTACGTAGCTCTTCTATTCACCATATCAAATCTTTGTTTACAGATCCACACATGCAAAAAACAGCCCATTTTTCTAATTTACTAACGCGTTTCAACGCAGACACTTGATTCACACCTCCACTTCCCTTCGTAAGTCCTGTCGTAACTTTCTTGTTGACGTTATCATCGTGCTGTTACAAGCATTCTGCAGTAACAGCCATCATCCTGCCAGCAGGTTCTTCCAACCTCTTAAAATGATGACAGCATCCCTAACCAGTGTAGATGACAGTATCTCCCACCTGCGTCGGTGACAGCATCCCCCATCTGCATAGATGACAGCATCCCCCACCTGCATAGGTAAGAGCATCCCGCACCTGTGTAGGTGACAGCATCCCCCACCTGTGTAGGTGACAGCATCCCCCACCTGCGTAGATGACAGCATCCCCCACCTACACAAATAACCCGCACATAAAAGACAGAAGCTTACGACGACGTTTCGGTCCGACTTGGACCATTGACAAAGTCACACTAACAGAGGAGGAGCAGGACGGCTATATATAGGCAGGAAGAGGTGGAGGTAGTAGTAGTGGTAGTAGTAGTAGTAGTAGTAGTACAAGAATTGTATATAATACCGACAGGATGAAATGACACATGCACAACACCCGGGCATCCCCACCGTATGGATGGCGAAACGTCTACGGTGGGGATGCCCGGGTGTTGTGCATGTGTCATTTCATCCTGTCGGTATTATATACAATTCTTGTACTACTACTACTACTACTACTACCACTACTACTACCTCCACCTCTTCCTGCCTATATATAGCCGTCCTGCTCCTCCTCTGTTAGTGTGACTTTGTCAATGGTCCAAGTCGGACCGAAACGTCGTCGTAAGCTTCTGTCTTTTATGTGCGGGTTATTTGTGTATCGTTCCAGTCACGGTATTGTGCCTTTTTGTTATTTATCCCCCACCTACTTAGATGACAGCATCCCCCACTTGCGTAGGTGATAGCATCCCCTACCTGCGTAGATGACAGCATCCCCTACCTGCGCAGGTGAAAGCATTCCCCTCCTACGTAGGGGACGGCATCCCCTACCTGCGTAAAATACTCCAAGGTCATGTCTACAAGGATGACAGGTCACTGGTTATCTTCTCAGTGACGTGGTGTCACACTGTAGTGTCACACTCCAGTGTCACACTGGAGGAAGTACTCTAGGCTGGAAAGGTCGCTGCCCTCTCCACATCAAAGAAAATCTCTCGTCATCTGGGAGGTGAATGCATCTCTTGCACACTACTGTGGCCCCTGAAGTGGCTGCTAGAGTTTAACCCCAGCTTGATGCCACTGGCTGTGTGAACCTAACCACCGCATTACCACTTTAAGTGGCAGGTGTGGGCCGATAAGTGAATCTGGCTTGACAATTGATGCCCTTGATGTACATGATGCGAGGACGATGTAATTGATGCACTTGTCTATGACTGATGCTGCATTTAAATAACTGGAACTATCTACACTGTGCAATCAGCCAGCACCACGCATGGCCCACCCACACCATGAATGGCCCACCTACACCATGCTGGGCCACCCACACCATGCAGGCCACCCAACCTCAAACCCTCGTTAAGTACTCAGCCATGTGAGCCAATCATTTACCGTCATAAAAGGTGTCGCAACTAGTGTACACACTGGCCGCAGGGAGACCTGAGAGAGAGATGTATGGAGAGAGAGAGAGAGAGAGAGAGAGAGAGAGAGAGAGAGAGAGAGAGAGAGAATGTGTATGTGTGTGTGTGTGGCAAGTATATATGTATTTATTCGGCGCACGGAACACAAACCACAAAGCTGGTGTAAGCATGGTGGCCAGAGCCAGCTAGCGGTAGTATACAGCCCTAGATCGTCTGGTGACACTTAAGTATGCTGTGGCATTCTGACTTATCGGAGGAGATGGAAGTTGTGGGCATGGTTGTGGATTACTTTCTCTAGGTAATTAATCCTTCCGACCAGACTCAGGCGTCAGCTGGCGTACATCTCTTTGTGATCTCTGATTCTTGTGATAGCTCATTTTCACAGTTCATTATAAAGTGGGCTTGAGTTAAAGATTCTTGTGCATTTGTAAATATAGTACATAGTGATTTGTATGTAAGAATTTACATAAATCACACAAAAACATACATAGCTGAGGGACTGTGTGTATACCAACTAGGTAAACATCCGCACGGGCCAACTAACATTGAACATTGTTTTAACAAGTGATATAAATCTGCAGAAAGGGGGGGTGGGGGGAATTTATAGTGGATAACTTATTTTTTTAATATAATTTCAAAAGTTCGTATATATATTTTTTTGAGGACTGTGAGCTAGAGTTTATGTAGGTCAGATGGCTGAGAAATTTAAATGAACGAGAGGGTTAGCGAGGCAAGCGAGTGAGTTAGCCAGAATAAGTGTCCTCTCTGAACCTAACGAGGTGCAGATCCGTGTTGTGTGCCCAATTCTCGTGTTCATTTTACACTGATAACCAAGTTTGTTGAAGCTGGAGGAGTCCCTGAGGATCTCTCTCCCTCCTCCCTGGCTCACTCCCCCACCGTGACACCTCCGTGACTACTACCACTGACCACCGTGACAGCTCCGTGCCGTCCAAATCCCCTCCTCTCCCCATTCCGTGTCTTTCCACTCTCTCACTCCACACGAATCCACTTCATTTGGTATTACATGTTACCAGAGGCGAAGCCTGTAATCGGGAGTGGTAAATGATCACTGCCTTCAGTTATTCCTTAATACGGTATCTGAGAGAGTCTTCCAAAGCCTCAATGAACGTCAGTCTGCTCTACATGATTTTCGTTATGTTGCGATTGCCTCATTACATTCGTAAGTTCATTTCCTCTTTCTTTAATATTCGTTATTGCTTTCGTTTTGTTTGTTTGGTCTTGTTATGTGTCTTTTGTGTGTTTTTGTTTCAACTTTTATTCGGTATTGTTTGTGTCTGCTTTCATTTCGTCATTCATTTTATTTTTGTCATTCTACATTTGTTGTCGTGTCTCGTACTTTCTTTGTTCACCGCGCCTGTTCCTTCTCAGGCTTTCACAACTCCCACTCAGACGTCCACAGCTCCCACTCAGACGTCCACAGCTCCCACTCAGACGTCCACAACTCCCACTCAGACGTCCACAACTCCCACTCAGACGTCCACAACTCCCACTCAGACGTCCACAACTCCCACTCAGACTTTCACAACTCCCACTCCGACGTTCACTACTCCCACTCCGACGTTCACTACTCCCACTCAGCTTCTATTCGCTGACTCGACATTCATCAGTTTTCTAGCTTATCTCTCCCATGTTCTCTAGTGTCCATTATTACTCTCTTCCATTCTGAATCTTCACTTTACTTATTCCAAGTTTACCATTTTCAGGTCCTGTCTTTAATGAAGGTGTTTCAAGGAGGGATGGTGGTGGTAGTGAGGTGATGGTTGTTGTGGTAGTGAAGTGATGGTGGTTGAAGAAATGGGGTCGTAAGGGTTGTGGGTTGTGGGGTGAGAATGGGGGTGGTGGGGAAACGATTAAAAGAAGGAAAATCAAAAGAAAGGACGGGAGGAACGAAATGAATGAATGAAGGAAGGAAGGAAAGAGGGGAGGAAGAAAGAAGAGAGGAAAAGGGAGGAAAGGGGAAACTATTTTAATATGAGGGGAGGTCCGTCCTGGCCTCCCATGCACCTCTCCAGAGTCTACCAGCATTATATTGGCCTCCCTAGGGAGGTTGATCACCTTACCTCTCCACCTGTATCACAACCCTACCTCCGTGTCACTAACTACCCTACCTCCGTGTAGTCCCTCCACAAACAGACACAGACACACACACACACACACACACACACACACACACACACACACACACACACACACACACACACACACACACACACACACACACACACACACACACACACACACGGGAATGAGGAACTTCCTGAACGGAGTTCAGTGGGACAGAGAACTGGCAGGGAAGCCAGTTAATGAGATGATGGAATATGTAGCAACAATATACAAGGAGGCTGAGGAGAGGTTTGTACCCAAGGGTAACAGGAATAATGAAAAACCAGGATGAGCCCATGGTTCACCCATAGGTGCAGGGAGGCAAAAACCAAGTGTGTTAGGGAATGGAAGAAATATAGACGGCAAAGGACCCAGGAGAATAAGGAGAGCAGTCTTAGAGCCAGAAACGAATATGCACAGATAAGAAGGGAGGCCCAACGACAATATGAAAACGACATAGCAGCGAAAGCCAAATCTGACCCGAAACTGTTATACAGCCACATCAGGAGGAAAACAACAGTCAGGGACCAGGTAATCAGGCTAAGGAAGGAAGGAGGAGAGACAACAAGAAATGACCGTGAAGTACGTGAGGAACTCAGCAAGAGATTCAAAGAAGTGTTCACAGAGGAGACAGAAGGGGCTCCAGAAAGACGGAGAGGTGGGGCACACCACCAGGTGCTGGACACAGTACACACAACCGAGGAAGAAGTGAAGAGGCTTCTGAGTGAGCTATATACCTCAAAGGCAATGGGGCCAGATAATATCTCCCCATGGGTCCTGAGAGAGAGAGAGCAGAGGCGCTATGTGTACTCCTAACAACAATATTCAATGCATCTATCAAAACAGGGAGATTGCCTGAGGCATGGAAGACAGCAAATGTAGTCCCAATCTTTAAAAAAGGAGACAGACATGAAGCACTAAACTACAGACCAGTGTCACTGACATGTATAGTATGCAAAATCATGGAGAAGATTATCAGGAGAAGAGTGGTGGAACACCTAGAAAGGAATGATCTCATCAACAGCAGCCAACATGGTTTCAGGGACGGAAAATCCTGTCACAAACCTACTGGAGTTCTATGACATGGTGATAGCAGTAAGACAAGAGAGAGAAGGGTGGGTGGATTGCATATTCCTGGACTGCAAGAAGGCGTTTGACACAGTTCCACACAAGAGATTAGTGCAAAAACTGAAGGACCAAGCAGGGATAACAGGAAAGGCACTACAATGGATCAGGGAATACTTGTCAGGAAGACAGCAGCGAGTCATGGTACGTGGCGAGGTGTCAGAGTGGGCACCTGTGACCAGCGGGGTCCCACAGGGGTCAGTCCTAGGACCAGTGCTGTTTCTGGTATTTGTGAACGACATGACGGAAGGAATAGACTCTGAGGTGTCCTTGTTTGCAGATGACGTGAACTTGATGAGAAGAATTCACTCGATCGAAGACCAGGCAGAACTACAAAGGGATCTGGACAGGCTGCAAACCTGGTCCAGCAATTGGCTCCTGGAGTTCAATCCCACCAAGTGCAAAGTCATGAAGATTGGGGAAGGGCAAAGAAGACCGCAGATGGAGTACAGTCTAGGGGGCCAGAGACTACAAACCTCACTCAAGGAAAAAGATCTTGGGGTGAGTATAACACCAGGCACATCTCCTGAAGCGCACATCAACCAAATAACGGCTGCAGCATATGGGCGCCTAGCAAACCTCAGAACAGCATTCCGACACCTTAATAAGGAATCGTTCAGGACCCTGTACACCGTGTACGTTAGGCCCATATTGGAGTATGCGGCACCAGTTTGGAACCCACACCTAGCCAAGCACGCAAAGAAACTAGAGAAAGTGAAAAGGTTTGCAACAAGACTAGTCCCAGAGCTAAGAGGTATGTCCTACGAGGAGAGGTTAAGGGAAATCAACCTGAAGACACTGGAGGACAGGAGAGATACGGGGGACATGATAACGACATACAAAATACTGAGAGGAATTGACAAGGTGGACAAAGACAGGATGTTCCAGAGATTGTACACAGTAACAAGGGGACACAGTTGGAAGCTGAAGACACAGATGAATCACAGGGATGTTAGGAAGTATTTCTTCAGCCACAGAGTAGTCAGTAAGTGGAATAGTTTGGGAAGCGATGTAGTGGAGGCAGGATCCATACATAGCTTTAAGCAGAGGTATGATAAAGCTCACGGTTCAGGGAGAGTGACCTAGTAGTGATCAGTGAAGAGGCGGGGCCAGGAGCTCGGACTCGACCCCTGCAACCTCAACTAGGTGAGTACACACACAAACACACACACACACACACACACACACACACACACACACACGCACACCTCCCCCCACCCACCTTACCTACCCCAACACACTTTAAAGATTCTTACCTATAGACGGGAATAATTATCAGCTATAGGTTTCTCCCCTTCCTTTTAATGTACCTGCTTTATTAAGTTTTAATGTACCTGCTTTATTAAGTTTTAATGTACCTGCTTTATTAAGTTTTAATGTACCTGCTTTATTAAGTTTTAATGTACCTGCTTTATTAAGTTTTAATGTACCTGCTTTATTAAGTTTTAATGTACCTGCTTTATTAAGTTTTAATGTACCTGCTTTATTAACCAAATTTGTTTCTATGAAATAACTGGAGAATATACAATAACAAATAACCAGCACATAAAGAGTAAAGCTTACGACTGCATTTCTATCCGACTTGGACCATTTACAAAGTCGCACTAAGACAAAACAGTGAGGGAGGCAGCATACACAGGCGAGGGGAAACAGGGACGGGACCAGGAGATTAAGTAGTGGTAGTGGTACGACTGGTAGTGGAAGCAGTAGTGGTAGTAGTAGTGGTAGTAGAAGGTAGGGAAAGCAGCTTAGTTCTGATCTTGTGATCAGATATAAGTCAAAATGTTTGTCTGTATTGGATTAAGCTGGTTTAAATCTACGTAACATCTATGTACTCAGAACCTAAATGGATCATATTTAAATATTTCTTAGATAAAAGTTTGTACATTGATTTTTGGAGTGTGTGGATCCCAAGTTAACTTTTCATGGAACTCAGAAAATTTAAATATCGAGTTTTTTTTCATGTGATTGTTTCTGAGTGTCTCAGCTGATTGACTTCAATCCTTAAATGCTAACAGCTTGATAATGCAACTTCTGAGCGGCTTCAAACTTAATGTGCTGATGTATTAAAGACACTGGATTCTTTTAGATAAGAGAATGCCTCTTCAGTTTACCTTCAAAGCTGTTGATTCGTAGTGGAAGATTTCAGTGATATTTGGGCAGTGTATTTCCTAAGAAATTGGGGAATATATATATCCCATATGACCACCTGGATGTGCCTCTTCAGATCGTCTTCAACGCTATTGTTTACGCATGTTAAAAGCTCATGCCGCACTCTGCACTATTCCAGTGGCGTGCATTGAGGTGCAAGGGGCTGGGGGTATGCAATACAGGGATACCTTCCTCGGATCGTGTAGCGACTGACGTACATTTAGTTACCTTAAAGGCTGTTGTTGTTGTCCATGCAGAAGCAGAGCTGTATGAGCCTGATGGGTTTAGCGCTTAGTTTTGATTATAATAATAATAATGTACAGACAGACTGCCAGCAAAGATTATATTAAAAAAAAACTAGTTTGATGAGCATAAATTTTCTCATCGATATATTGTTTAGTGAGGCATTATGAGGGGGGAGTTGTGGGTCTGGTGGAGTTGTGGGTCTGGGGGAGTTGTGAGTCTGGGGGAGTTGTGGGTCTGGGGGAGTTGTGGGTCTGGGGGAGTTGTGGGTCTGGGGGAGTTGTGTGTCTGGGGGAGTTGTGGGTCTGGGGGAGTTGTGGGTCTGGTGGAGTTGTGGGTCTGGGGGAGTTGTGAGTCTGGGGGAGTTGTGGGTCTGGGGGAGTTGTGGGTCTGGGGGAGTTGTGGGTCTGGGGGAGTTGTGGGTCTGGGGGAGTTGTGGGTCTGGGGGAGTTG
Organism: Cherax quadricarinatus; assembly: GCF_038502225.1. Lineage (NCBI taxonomy): Eukaryota > Metazoa > Arthropoda > Malacostraca > Decapoda > Parastacidae > Cherax > Cherax quadricarinatus. The sequence continues at coordinate 2,308,650 of NC_091331.1, forward strand.
TGGGTCTGGGGGAGTTGTGGGTGGGGGGGTGTTGTGTGTCTGGGGGTGTTGTGGGTCTGGGGGAGTTGTGGGTCTGGTGGAGTTGTGGGTCTGGGGGAGTTGTGGGTCTGGGGGAGTTGTGGGTCTGGGGGAGATGTGAGTCTGGGGGAGTTGAGGGTCTGGGGGAGTTGTGGGTCTGGGGGAGTTGTGGGTCTGGGGGAGTTGAGGGTCTGGGGGAGTTGGGGGTCTGAGGGAGTTGTGGGTCTGGGGGAGTTGTGTGTCTGAGGGAGTTGTGGGGCGGGGGGTGTTGTGGGTCTGGGGGAGTTGAGGGTCTGGGGGTTGTGGGTCTGGGGGAGTTGAGGGTCTGGGGGAGTTGTGGGTCTGGGGGAGTTGTGGGTCTGGCGGAGTTGAGGGTCTGGGGGAGTTGTGGGTCTGGGGGAGTTGTGGGTCTGGGGGAGTTGTGGGTCTGGGGGAGTTGTGGGTCTGGGGGAGTTGTGGGTCTGGGGGAGTTGTGAGTCTGAGGGAGTTGTGGGTCTGGGGGAGTTGTGGGTCTGGGGGAGTTGAGGGTCTGGGGGAGTTGTGAGTCTGGGGGAGTTGTGGGTCTGGGGGAGTTGTGGGTCTGGGGGAGTTGTGGGTGTGGGGGTGTTGTGGGTCTGGGGGAGTTGTGGGTCTGGGGGAGTTGTGGGTCTGGGGGAGTTGTGGGTCTGGGGGAGTTGTGGGTCTGGGGGAGTTGAGGGTCTGGGGGAGTTGTGGGTCTGGGGGAGTTGAGGGTCTGGGGGAGTTGTGGGTCTGGGGGAGTTGAGGGTCTGGGGGAGTTGTGCGTCTGGGGGAGTTGAGGGTCTGGGGGAGTTGTGGGTCTGGGGGAGTTGTGGGTCTGGGGGAGTTGAGGGTCTGAGGGAGTTGTGGGTCTGGGGGAGTTGTGGGTCTGTGGGAGTTGTGGGTCTGGGGGAGTTGTGGGTCTGGGGGAGTTGTGGGTCTGGGGGAGTTGTGGGTCTGGGGGAGTTGAGGGTCTGGGGGAGTTGTGAGTCTGGGGGAGTTGTGGGTCTGGGGGAGTTGTGAGTCTGGGGGAGTTGTGGGTCTGGGGGAGTTGTGGGTCTGGGGGAGTTGTGGGTCTGGGGGAGTTGTGGGTCTGGGGGTGTTGTGGGTCTGGGGGAGTTGTGAGTCTGGGGGAGTTGTGGGTCTGGGGGAGTTGTGGGTCTGGGGGAGTTGTGGTCTGGGGGAGTTGTGGGTCTGGGGGAGTTGTGAGTCTGGGGGAGTTGTGGGTCTGGGGGAGTTGTGGGTCTGGGGGAGTGGTGGGTCTGGGGGAGTTGTGGGTCTGGGGGAGTTGAGGGTCTGGGGGAGTTGTGGGTCTGGGGGAGTTGTGGGTCTGGGGGAGTTGAGGGTCTGGGGGAGTTGTGGGTCTGGGGGAGTTGAGGGTCTGGGGGAGTTGTGAGTCTGGGGGAGTTGTGAGTCTGGGGGAGTTGTGGGTCTGGGGGAGTTGAGGGTCTGGGGGAGTTGTGGGTCTGGGGGAGTTGAGGGTCTGGGGGAGTTGAGGGTCTGGGGGAGTTGTGGGTCTGGGGTCTGAGTTGAGGGTCTGGGGGAGTTGTGGGTCTGGGGGAGTTGAGGGTCTGGGGGAGTTGAGGGTCTGGGGGAGTTGTGGGTCTGGGGGAGTTGAGGGTCTGGGGGAGTTGAGGGTCTGGGGGAGTTGTGGGTCTGAGGGAGTTGTGGGTCTGGGGAGTTGTGGGTCTGGGGGAGTTGTGGGTCTGGGGGAGTTGTGGGTCTGGGGGAGTTGTGGGTCTGGGGGAGTTGTGGGTCTGGGGGAGTTGTGGGTCTGGGGGAGTTGTGGGTCTGGGGGAGTTGAGGGTCTGAGGGAGTTGAGGGTCTGGGGGAGTTGGGGTCTGAGGGAGTTGTGGGTCTGGGGGTGTTGTGGGTCTGGGGGAGTTGTGGGTCTGGGGGAGTTGTGGGTCTGGGGGAGTTGTGGGTCTGGGGGAGTTGTGGGTCTGGGGGAGTTGTGGGTCTGGGGGAGTTGTGGGTCTGTGGGAGTTGTGGGTCTGGTGGAGTTGAGGGTCTGAGGGGAGTTGTGGGTGTGGGGGAGTGGTGGGTCTGGGGGAGTTGTGGGTCTGAGGGAGTTGTGGGTCTGGGGGAGTTGTGGGTCTGGGGGAGTTGTGGGTCTGGGGGAGTTGTGGGTCTGGGGGAGTTGTGGGTCTGGGGGAGTTGTGGGTCTGGGGGAGTTGTGGGTCTGGGGGAGTTGTGGGTCTGGGGGAGTTGTGGGTCTGGGGGAGTTGTGGGTCTGGGGGAGTTGTGGGTCTGGGGGAGTTGTGTGTCTGGGGGAGTTGTGGGTCTGGGGGAGTTGTGGGTCTGGGGGAGTTGTGGGTCTGGGGGAGTTGTGGGTCTGGGGGAGTTGTGGGTCTGGGGGAGTTGTGGGTCTGGGGGAGTTGTGGGTCTGGGGGAGTTGTGGGTCTGGGGGAGTTGTGGGTCTGGGGGAGTTGTGGGTCTGGGGGAGTTGTGGGTCTGGGGGAGTTGTGGGTCTGGGGGAGTTGTGTGTCTGGGGGAGTTGTGGGTCTGGGGGAGTTGTGGGTCTGGGGGAGTTGTGGGTCTGGGGGAGTTGAGGGTCTGGGGGAGTCTGGGGGAGTTGTGGGTCTGGGGGAGTTGTGGGTCTGGGGGTTGAGTCTGTGGAGTCTGGGGGAGTTGTGGGTCTGGGGGAGTTGTGGGTCTGGTGGAGTTGTGGGTCTGGGGGAGTTGAGGGTCTGGGGGAGTTGTGAGTCTGGGGGAGTTGTGGGTCTGGGGGAGTTGTGGGTCTGGGGGAGTTGTGGGTCTGGGGGAGTTGTGGGTCTGGGGGAGTTGTGGGTCTGGGGGAGTTGTGGGTCTGGGGGAGTTGTGGGTCTGGGGGAGTTGAGTCGATGAGAAAATTTATGCTCATCAAACTAGTTTTTTTTAATATAATCTTTGCTGGCAGTCTGTCTGTACATTATTATTATTATAATCAAAACTAAGCGCTAAACCCATCAGGCTCATACAGCTCTGCTTCTGCATGGACAACAACAACAGCCTTTAAGGTAACTAAATGTACGTCAGTCGCTACACGATCCGAGGAAGGTATCCCTGTATTGCATACCCCCAGCCCCTTGCACCTCAATGCACGCCACTGGAATAGTGCAGAGTGCGGCATGAGCTTTTAACATGCGTAAACAATAGCGTTGAAGACGATCTGAAGAGGCATATCCAGCACCTTCCCCAGCACCTCAGCAGCACCTCCCCCAGCACCTCAGCAGCACCTTCCCCAGCATCTCAGCAGCACCTCCCCCTCCCCCAGCACCTCAGCAGCACCTTCCCCAGCACAGCACCTCAGCAGCACCTCCCCCAGCACCTCAGCAGCACCTCCCTTAGCACCTCAGCAGCACCTTCCCCAGCACCTCAGCAGCACCTCCCCCAGCACCTCAGCAGCACCTTCCTTAGCACCTCAGCAGCACCTTCCTTAGCACCTCAGCAGCACCTTCCTTAGCACCTCAGCAGCACCTTCCTTAGCACCTCAGCAGCACCTTCCCCAGCACCTCAGCAGCACCTCCCCCAGCACCTCAGCAGCACCCTCAACAGCACCTCAGCAGCACCTAGCACCTCAGCAGCACCTTCCCCAGCACCTCAGCAGCACCTAGCACCTCAGCAGCACCTTCCTTAGCACCTCAGCAGCACCTTCCCCAGCACCTCAGCAGCACCTCCCCCAGCACCTCAGCAGCACCTTCCCCAGCACCTCAGCAGCACCTTCCTTAGCACCTCAGCAGCACCTTCCTTAGCACCTCAGCAGCACCTCCCCCAGCACCTCAGCAGCACCTCCCCCAGCACCTCAGCAGCACCTTCCCCAGCACCTCAGCAGCACCTCCCCCAGCACCTCAGCAGCACCTCCCCCAGCACCTCAGCAGCACCTTCCCAGGCACCTCAGCAGCACCTTCCTTAGCACCTCAGCAGCACCTCCCCCAGCACCTCAGCAACACCTCCCTTAGCACCTCAGCAGCACCTCCCTTAGCACCTCAGCAGCACCTCCCCTAGCACCTCTCCAGCACTTCCCCTAGCACTTCCCAGCACATCCCCTAGTACTTCTCACCACCTCCCCTAGCACCTCCCGTAGAACCTCCCCTAGCACCTCTCATAGCACCTCTCCAGCACATCAACCAGGAACACTCCAGTACGTCCACAAAACTTTCAGTAACCACCACCACCACCACCACCACCACCACCACCACCACCACCACCACCACCACCACCACCACCACCATCACCACCACCATCACCACCACAACCACCACCACCACAACCACCACCACCACCACCACCATCACCACCACCACCACCACCACCACCACCACCACCACCACCACCATCACCACCACCACCACCATCACCACCACCACCACCACCACCACCACCACCACCACCACCACCACCACCACCACCACCACCACCACCACCACCACCACCACCACCACCACCACCACCACCACCACCACCACCACCACCACCACCATCACCACCACCACCACCACCACCACCACCACCACCACCACCACCACCACCACCACCACCACCACCACCACCACCACCACCACCACCACCACCACCACCACCACCATCACCACCACCACCACCACCCACACCACCACCACCACCACCACCACCACCACCACCACCACCATCACCACCACCACCACCACCATCACCATCACCACCACCACCATCACCACCACCACCACCACCACCACCACCACCACCACCACCACCACCACCACCACCACCACCACCACCACCACCACCACCACCACCACCACCACCACCACCACCACCACCACCACCACCACCACCACCACCACCACCACCACCACCACCACCACCACCACCACCACCACCACCACCACCACCACCACCACCACCACCACCACCACCACCACCACCACCACCACCACCACCACCACCACCACCACCACCACCACCACCACCACCACCACCACCACCACCACCACCACCACCACCACCACCACCACCACCACCACCACCACCACCACCACCATCACCACCACCACCACCACCACCACCACCACCACCACCACCACCACCACCACCACCACCACCACCACTACCATCACCACCACCATCACCACCACCACCACCACTATCACCACCACTACCACCATCACCACCACCACCACCACCACCACCACCACCACCACCACCACCACCACCACCACCACCACCACCACCACCACCACCACCACCACCACCACCACCACCACCACCACCACCACCACCACCACCAGCACCACCACCACCACCACCACCACCACCACCACCACCACCACCACCGCCACCACCACCACCACCACCACCACCACCACCACCACCACCACCACCACCACCACCACCACCACCACCACCACCACCACCACCACCACCACCACCACCACCACCACCACCACCACCACCACCACCACCACCACCACCACCACCACCACCACCACCACCACCACCACCACCACCACCACCACCACCACCACCACCACCACCACCACCACCACCACCACCACCACCACCACCACCACCACCACCACTCAACAGCTCATCCATTACCCCCAAATTACCATCCGCTACCCTGTTCCCAGAGTCTCGTGTCTCCGACCATCTATCCCTTTCTCCCTCCCATCACCCCTTTCCTCCCATCCCTCTTCTATATCATCTCTCCCCCATCCTTTCCATCTCCTGTATATCTCACATCCCATGCCATCCCTTCTCTCACCTCCTTCTCACCCCTCCCCTCCTTCATCTCCCTCCCTCATCTCCCTCCTTCATCTCCCTCCCGCATCACTCATACCCTGCTTGCCATCCGCCAGTAATTGCTAGTTATCTCGTGTACGGGATTTCCTTCTGAATGTCGATTGTCGGCTTCTATTACTTAAAACTCCGCCGAGATACTTTATGATAGTGTTAGTTTGCAGGGGGATGGGTCTGTTTGTTCTGGCAACGTGCACCAACACCCACTCTTTCCTCTGGGTTTTGTGCAAGACGAGAAAATTTTCGTTCCTTCTGTGTGTGTTTTCCACTCTAGCTGGTCTCTCGTTGCTCCATGTTGGTGTGGATAGTGTGGGGGTGGATGATGTGGGGGTGGATGATGTGGGGGTGGATGATGTGGGGGTGGATGGTGTGGGGTGGATGATGTGGAGGTGGATGATGTAGAGGTGGATGGTGTGGGGGTGGATGATGTGGGGGTGGATGATGTGGGGGTGGAAGAGGGCTTCAATAGGTCTTAGTTAATGTGGAGGTTGTAAAGAGGCTTTAGTTGGGGACACTGGGGGTTGTGAAGAAATTTTGATTGTGAACGTTTGGGTTGTGAAGAGGTTTTAGTTCGTGTGTGTGTTAGGAGTGGATTGTCATGGGAGAAGTTGTCCCTCAGCTCCTGGACCAGCATGGTGGTAAATGTCCATCTTTTACTGGGTGTTTGATTGAAGTTCCATTCCAAGAAAAATAGAAAATGGGAGGAGGAAGAGGCAGAAGAGGATGAGGAGGAGGAAGAGAAGAAGAAGAAGAAGAAGAAGAAGAGGAGGAGGAGGAGGAGGAGGAGGAGGAGAAGGACTTGGGCTGGCTACAGAAAGGGAGATGTTGTAGGGTGGGTGGTCGTTCAGTGGAAGACCACACACGCTTATTACACTAACCACTACCACTATCACTACCACTACCATTACCACCACCACCACCACTACCATCACCACTACCACCACTACCACTACCATCACTACCACTACCACCACCACCACTACCACCACTACCATCACCACCACCACCACTACCACTACCACCACCACAACTACAACCACCACTACCACCACTATCACCACCACCACCACTACCATCACCACAACTACCGCCACCACTACCACCACTACCATCACCACCTCCACCCCCACCACTACCATCACCACCACTTCCATCACCACCACCATCATCACCACCACCACTACCACCACTACCACCACTACCACCACTACCATCACCACCACCACCACCACTACCACCACAACCACCACTACTATCACCACCACCACCACCACCACCACTTCCATCACCACCACCGCCGTCACCACCACCACTACCATCACCACTACCACCACCACCACTACCATCACCACCACCACCACTACCGTCACCACGACCACCACTACCATCACCACCACCCCCACCACCACCACTTCCATCACCACCACAACCACCATCACCACCACCACTACCATCACCACTACCACCACTACCACTACCACTACCATCACTACCACCACCACCACTACCACCACTACCATCACCACCACCACCACTACCACTACCTCCACCACAACTACAACCACCACTATCACCACTATCACCACCACCACCACCACCACCACCACTACCATCACCACAAATGCCGCCACCACTACCACCACTACCATCACCACCACTACCACCACCACCTCCACCACCACCACTACCATCACCACAACTACCGCCACCACTACCACCACTACCATCACCACCACTACCACTGCCATCACCACCACCACAACTACCACCACCACTACCACCACCACCACCACCACCACCACCACCACCACCACCTCCACCACCACCACCACTACCACCTCCACTACCATTACCACCACCACAACTATCACTTTCACCACAGTCCCTTAAGTGCCACAGGTGTGGAAGACCTAGTTAGGCCAAAGCACGGCTCCTAAATAGTGCCAGGGGTTCAGGCACTCTTGGCACCAGGGGCACTGTTCCAGTTCCACTGCATCAAGCTAGACAGTAATCCAGTTTAAAGTTCTACTGAGGCACCTTTACTGAGCACCTATCGAATACGTAAAATACTGCATTGAGGACCTATTTACTACGTAAAACTCTACTCTGAGTACCTACATACTGCGTAAAGCACTACATTGAGTACCTATTTACTACTTAAAAAATACTTAAGTACCATTACAGTAATATTTTATCAAGGTTGAACTTGTGATCAGGTTCGAGGGTTATTCTACCCTGGCAGTCCTTCTTGACTGATCAAGCAGGCTGTTGCTACCATCGGCCGGCTGGCTAGTGTAATTTTCCTCCCGCTTGAAGAGCAACAGGTACATCATGGTTGATTTTTCTGCTAGTGGGAGGTAACTAGGCATGATCCGAGGAAAAGGAGAAGAGCTCTAATCCCTCAGATCAAGAGCCCTTTATCCCTTTTGTTTGTATCTCGCACACTGTTTTGAGAGTGGGTGAATAAGTAAGTTTTAGTTTTGACTGCCATGGTTGGCACTGTTGCTGTTATCACTGCAGCTATAGGTGTCATTGGTGCTACGGGCATCACTGCTTCTATGAGAGTCACTGCTGCCATGCCCGTCACTGCCTTCACTGTTACCAGCCTCTCTCAGTGATCTCTGCCTCTCACTCCCGAGGTTTGGGTGTGCTAATGTTGTTTAAATTACTGAACTTAGAACGCCACCCATGTTGAGAAAGTAACGGGGTGGCACACGGGCGGTGTGGGTGGTAGACGGGCGGTGTGGGTGGTAGACGGGCGGTGTGGGTGGTAGACGGGCAGTGTCTACATCTCCTTGACCACCCATGAAAACAGCCTTGGTACTCAAGGATCGTGGAGCATCCTACATACTGAGCATTGTTTTACACACACACACACACACACACACACACGCACACACACACACACACACACAAACACACACACACACAGAATGATAACTACTTTCTGGAGAAGTTTTACCAAATACTTTGAGTCTATTCACGAGATCAAAACCAGAAATGGGAAAACAGAGAAAGGAGGTAAAAAGAACTTATAAGTAACAAACAGCAAAACAATAATCGAGGAATTAAAGCGACTAACGTTATATCTAATACAAGAAAAGAAGTGGTACCATACACGATAGTGTCTGGATACAGAGGGAAGGAGCAGCAACCCTGTGCAAACCGCTTGCTTAATTATTCAATAAAATTAGACAGGAGAGCTGACATCAGACAGGAGAGCTGACATCAGACAGGAGAGCTGACAAACAGCAAAAAGTAACACAAATGATAAGTCAAAAATGTGACCATGAGGAACTACTGCACTACAGACTAGTGCATTTTAAACAGAGTAATGGAGGAAATAGTGACAGTGGAACACCAATGAGGGAATGTGGGCTTTGTGTATTCAGTATTAAATATAATTTTCTCTTTATTTTTATGGGTGGCGGGTGCGAGGAGGAGGTAAAGAAAGAGAGGTGATGCGATACAGACGGGCAACTGTAATTACGGATGATAATTACGGGAGATAATTGGGATGAGAAAGAAAAAAAATCATTGACGGGCGAGGTAGACAGTGGAGCAAGATGGAAGGCAGGGCCGGAGATCTGACAGCAGCAGATATAGATAGCTCTGGTCTCTAGACTCAAGGGAATTATCAGATATAACTCGTAAACAAATAAGTTAGTTATTCCTGGAAGACGCATGTATTGACTTCACAAACACTCAAAATAAGAATGTTGAAGACATTATTATTATTATTATTATTATTATTATTATTATTATTATTATTATTATTATTATATTAATAGATAAGGGCTTATACAGTGATTAGTACTGGAATTCGGAGAGCAGCCACCTCCCTGTGAACAGCTCTGCGTATTTTGGATGGCTGTAGGAAGATAGTCATGCAGAATAGCCGAGAGCTGTTCACAGTATCTACACTGTATGTCTAGAAAATGTACACAACTACCTGGGATCAGATCTGTATGGTCGCTAAGGGTTTAATGCTTATAGGGGACGATGTCTGACTTCGACTATAAAACTCTTCGGCTTCGAAGTCGTATTTTCGCTGAGCGCCTCTGCCGCTTTGCAGATGCTTCTCCATCCGTCCTCTTTCAAGTCACCCATCGAAATCTTCTCTTCTTCTGCCACCTTCTTCAAGTCTTCCCGTTAGTTCCCAATCATTCTTTCAGCCCCCTGCTACCTTAACCTCTTCCAGTCCTTCCCATAATTATATCACTCTCTTCTGGTTTCTTTATTTTTCCATATACTTAGGACTAAAAACAATGTACTTTCTCTCGTTTCCCTATGTTTCCCTTCCTCATATTCACTTACCACTTATGTTTTCCTCCTGCTCTTTCCTTCACCCTGCGGTCGTTCATACCACATGAAATATTAGTTTATTTAAGAACTCTTATACTTTAAAGTTTCTCTCTCATCTCATACATTACGCTGCTTCGCTTCTTCGCCCTCAGTGTGAACGACGAGTTCATGTGCTGGTGGTCGCTTGGCTCCCTACAGTATATAAATAAGTCATTAGCCTGGTGCGTCTCCCTTCAGGAGGGCAGCAGGCGAGATCTCACACTCGCACTCTCACACACTCACTCACACACACACACACACTCACTCACACACTCACTCTCACACCCACCTCCAGCATCCTCCCTTGCTAATGCTAGTGGTTTTACCACTGGATGAAGGAATTCGTTCGTTGCCAGACGAAGAGACAGCTTGACTTTCTCTGTATGTATGTGTGTGTATGTGTGTGTGTATGTGTGTGTGTGGTCAGTGGAAGAGACGAGAAAGGTCGGCTGAAGCCAGTGGTCCCCTTCACCTGTGATATGCATGCCTCACCCACCTTCGTGTGGCTGCGTTCGTAATGAAAAAATCGACTATGCATACAGCTATTTCTACGTGTGTTAACCTGGGGAAGGGGAGCTCAGGGTTGTTTGTAGTGAGCCTGCGTCAGTGTGGGTAGCATCTCCAGCCCACTGCCCTAACCCACTTTCACAGCCCACTACTCCCAACCCACTGCCTTCAACCCGTTAGTCCAACTTACGATAATTTCTCTCCTTTGTTTCTGTTTCTGGGTGCTACAAAGGTACCAAGTGCCTACAAATGTTCCAGCATCGGAGTGCTGCGATTCAGGCTCTGCTCACGTTAATGCCTGAGTCAAGTCTTCGAGTTAATGTACAAGTGTATACTTTAACAATAACTCTCATTTATTAGCGTGAAAGTAACGCAGATATTTCCAGTGAAACATGCAACCCTCATTAGGCAAATTTGATTTACCTTTATATGTAATATTTTCCTTCTCAAGGGCAGAGCATTGCGTGAAGAGAGTCTTTAGAAAGACCGAAAAATATTCGGGTTATTTTTCATACTGTTGAGTATGGGCTGTGTGTATGGATTACCCCATACAGGCAGTGTATGTTTCACTCGGTATGTGTATGCCTCATACTGGGAATCATTTGTATATCAAACGACCTGATTTTTCACCTGCTGGTGAAAAGCTTTTGATTCAAGGAAGTGGAGCTACCCTTCCCTTCCTCGAATCAAATCTGATTACTTTCCATTCTCCAGGTGTTGTATAACCCTTCAGGTTTGCCTCTTGCAAGTGAATGTAATAATCGTACCAACTCCTCAGAGATTACTTTGGTGTCAGAATTTGTTCCGTCCCCCTCCTCCCTCCCAAAAAAAATGTTAGTCAGACAGTGTATGACAGCTAAGTAAGTGATGTGTTTCAGAAAGGCACAGCCAGAGTGAAACTGCTGGTGACTGCCCGTCTAGTTACATAATAGCCGTCTCCTCACTTTGAGAATATCAGATTTAGCTGTTGAGATTGCAAGTTAAATGAGGATGAACTGCGACACAGAGTCAGGTGTAGTGCTGTGAGAACACTAGATCATTTGTTCACTTGATCACTTGTTCATAGTAACTCCCAGCAACGTCCCAGCCCCAGGTGCCTAAGTTATCAACGTGCATGACGTGCACAGCACTTGCAACATGCTGTCTGATGAGTATCATCCTCTGCAATTTCTCGCGTCACAAGTAACCTACAATTTGAAGGGAAACGTTTAGACGACGTTTCGACGTTTCCTAGACCATTATCAAGACACTAGTGAGTGAGAGAGAGACAGACAGAGAGACAGACAAAAGGGGGAAGGAAGCCAGAAGTTATTAGGTTATCTGAGGACGTACGAAACAACCGAAGTCTTAAAAGTAAATGGTTGTAACTATGGCTATAATTTTTAATGGGGGTGGACCGGTAAGCCAGCGGAAGGCCTCTATCAAGTGGCCAAAAGCCCCAACGGCGGGTCATCATCTGACTAAGACCCACGCCAGGAAGCTCTTGTCCTGTTTCCTGACGAACCTTACCTAATCTAAGCCGAGGTCTGGTGCGAGAAGACCTCCCGCGTACAAGTCGGATATAGCCGCTTGCTAGTGACAGATACCTTACTGCAGTGGACTTTTTTTTTTTCTTTCTTTTTTTGGTATGAGTAAAGGATGGTGAAGTCAAGAGCGTAGGCGTAAGATACCAGGAAGAAGTTTTATAGGTGGATGAAGCAGACATATCATAACAGTGGACTAAGCACCCTCCATTGTGGTACGCTGGCACAGATTAAGTAGCTTTCATACTATGTTCCATTAACAACTTTCCCGAGAATACGACCCTGGAGGTAATTACTAAGCAGGTGAGGTCCTTCTCTCTCTCTCTGATTATCGCTGTCTTCTGTCTAAAATATTTGGATTATATACACTTTCTTCCAGTTCTCTGACAAGTGCCCCGTGTCCAGTGACTTGTAGATCTTAGCCAATGGTTCAAACAGTGCCTATGTTTCCTCTCGCAAATTCCATTGTGACTCTTTGTCGGGTTCCATTACTTTTGTTTTGTCCAGTTCACTCAGTAGTTGTTTTCACCTCTTCCACTGTCGTGTGTATGGTATCTAGCACCTGTTGGTGTATCCTCTCTCTCTCTGTCTCTGACACTGGAGTTGCTTCTGTTGCCACTGAGAACGTCTCTTTAAATCATGTTCTCGACTCCTCACAGACTTTCTTGTAGTTTTTCCTGAGCTCACCTTCTTCCTTCTTCAGTCTTTTTACCTGTTTTTTTGTGGTTTTTGTCTTCTGACGTGACTGTGCCGCAGTTTCTGTACATATTTGTCTTTTGTTATTATATCATTCTCAAACTGCGATTCATATTCTCTTCTCATCTTAACATATTCCTTTCTGGTTCATTTCCTCGCTTCTCTGTTTTCTTCGGTCTTCCATTTTTCATAGTTATTCCATACTCTTGCATGTTTGTTTGTTTTTTACTCGTCTCTCCAGCTTTGGTTGAAGCAAAGGCTCTCTTTGCTTTTGCAATTTTCTTTTCTAGGTATGAAGTTCTCCTCTGCCTCTCGGCACTTCTCGACTAGATACTGCATCATCTACATTACTTATTTCCCTTCCAGTTACCATTGCGCGGCATTCAAAAATTCTCTCATGCCTTCGAAGTCTCCCATTTTCATTGTTGACTTCCACAAGATATTCGAAATTTAGTGCTTTGTGGTCGCTGGCAACCAGAGGCTTCTACTCTATATCACCCACAGAACAGGTGTATGTGTGTGGGAAGGGGGGGCTCCAGGAGTTGAGTCTCTGCTCGTAACTCCCGTGGCACTCACAGACACGTCAGGAAGACTCCCGGGAAAGGCCAGGGGGTTACTCTCTAGATGAGGCCTTGTCTCCTCCGCTCTCTAAACTTCACGTAGTATACACCCTATATCCGCAATTATTGTGGACCACCGTTACTGCCTTTCTCTCTCTTTTTTTTTTTTTTTTTTTTTTTTGTACACAGGGTTTGGCAAGGTTAAGGATCCCTAGTTTTATTGACAAACTATTTACAGGTTAAGGATTTCTAACTTTATTGGCAAGCTAAGAACTATTACCTGCATCAGCTCATTTGAAAGCATTTTTATTGTTATGAGACATACAAGTAGGGAACAGGATGAAGTTGGAGCCATCTGTGGGCCAGCATTTTCATTTGATCAACTGACTTTATCTCGTTGACCTCATTATGCTGTACGAATGTGTTCCATACTCGAGTCATCCTGGGTATATAGGATCGCAGATGGAGTGATGTTCTGGAGAATGGTACAGCCAGAGTGAAGTTGCTGCTTTCTGCCCGTCTTGTGGCATAAAAGCTTGTTTCACGCTGTCCTCGAAGTGGATCCAAGTGTGGTACTTTGACAATATTGGCTTTGTACATAACAGTAAGGCCACCCACATCCCTCCTGTGTTGAAGGCTCTGCTGAAATGACAGATCTATGTAGGATCTCTCTCTCTCTCTCTCTCTCTCTCTTTCTACACACACACACTATGGTGGGTTACATCAACCAATAGAAACGTATATTTAACCACAAATTATTACATTAAAACCCCGCACGACACGTCTGGCAAGGCAGTGGTTGAGAACTGCCAGGAAACGTTCACATGTGCACAATTATCTGTGGTATATCCCTGCACGAGTATCCCTGGTATATCCCTGCATGTGTGCTCTTGGTATATCCCAGCACAAGTATCCCTGGTATATCCCTGCAGGTTGAGGAAGGGGATGCGTTACGTTACTCTGCTCTGAGAGAGTCTAGGTGCGCACAACTTACCTGATCTCAATTTACATGTTCCGGCAGCAGAGGTACGTGAAGGCCACCAGTGTGGAGGACGTTCATGAGCTTGTTCTGTTGTCATGACCAGCTGATTATTCCCTTCCTTGTACTCCCTCCCTTACTCCCTTCCCTGTACTCTCTCCCCTTACTCCCCTCCCTGTATTCCCTCCCTATCTTGCCTCGATTACCTTGCCTTCCCTTCTCCCTGTTCTCCACTTCATTTCCTCATTCTATGTTCCTCCCTGCCTTCTTTCTATTTCCTCTTCTTTCCCATTCCTCCCCTCCATTCTCCCATTCTCCCTTCCCCCTGTCTCCCCTTTCTGTTCATCCCTCCCCTCTTTCTCCCTTTCTCCTGCCTCCAGCGTTGTTTCTCTGCCCCTTCTTCCCTTCCTTCTTGTCCCTTCTATCCTTCCCCCTTACCCCTACTATCCTTCCTCCTTCCCCTACTATCCATCCCCCTTTCCCCTACTATCTATCCCCCCTTTCCCCTACTATCCATCCCCCTTCCCCTATTATCCTCCCCCCTTCCCCTACTATCTCTCCCCCCACTATCCATTCTCCCTGCCACCCCGGACCATCATCCACTAGAGGAACATCATCCACTAGAGGAACATCATCCACTAGAGGAACATCATCCACTAGAGGAACATCATCCACTCGAGGAACATCATCCACTAGAGGAACATCATCCACTAGAGGAACATCATCCACTAGAGGAACATCATCCACTAGAGGAACATCATCCACTCGAGGAACATCATCCACTAGAGGAACATCATCCACTAGAGGAACATCATCCACTAGAGGAACATCATCCACTAGAGGAACATCATCCACTAGAGGAACATCATCCACTCGAGGAACATCATTCACTAGAGGAACATCATCCACTCGAGGAACATCATCCACTAAAGGAACATCATCCACTAGAGGAACATCATCCACTCGAGGAACATCATCCACTAGAGGAACATCATCCACTAGAGGAACATCATCCACTAGAGGAACATCATCCACTAGAGGAACATCATCCACTAGAGGAACATCATCCACTAGAGGAACATCATCCACTAGAGGAACATCATCCACTAGAGGAACATCATCCACTAGAGGAACATCATCCACTAGAGGAACATCATCCACTAGAGGAACATCATCCACTAGAGGAACATCATCCACTAGAGGAACATCATCCACTAAAGGAACATCATCCACTAGAGGAACATCATCCACTAGAGGAACATCATCCACTCGAGGAACATCATCCACTCGAGGAACATCATCCACTAGAGGAACATCATCCACTAGAGGAACATCATCCACTAGAGGAACATCATCCACTAGAGGAACATCATCCACTAGAGGAACATCATCCACTAGAGGAACATCATCCACTCGAGGAACATCATCCACTCGAGGAACATCATCCACTAGAGGAACATCATCCACTAGAGGAACATCATCCACTAGAGGAACATCATCCACTAGAGGAACATCATCCACTAGAGGAACATCATCCACTCGAGGAACATCATCCACTAGAGGAACATCATCCACTAGAGGAACATCATCTACTAGAGGAACATCATCCACTAGAGGAACATCATCCACTAGAGGAACATCATCCACTAGAGGAACATCATCCACTAGAGGAACATCATCCACTCGAGGAACATCATCCACTAGAGGAACATCATCCACTAGAGGAACATCATCCACTAGAGGAACATCATCCACTAGAGGAACATCATTCACTAGAGGAACATCATCCACTAGAGGAACATCATCCACTAGAGGAACATCATCCACTAGAGGAACATCATCCACTAGAGGAACATCATCCACTAGAGGAACATCATCCACTAGAGGAACATCATTCACTAGAGGAACATCATCCACTCGAGGAACATCATCCACTAGAGGAACATCATCCACTAGAGGAACATCATCCACTAGAGGAACATCATCCACTCGAGGAACATCATTCACTAGAGGAACATCATCCACTAGAGGAACATCATCCACTCGAGGAACATCATTCACTAGAGGAACATCATCCACTAGAGTAACATCATCCACTCGAGGAACATCATTCACTAGAGGAACATCATCCACTAGAGGAACATCATCCACTAGAGGAACATCATTCACTAGAGGAACATCATCCACTAGAGGAAATCATCCACTAGAGGAACATCATCCACTCGAGGAACATCATCCACTAGAGGAACATCATTCACTAGAGGAACATCATCCACTAGAGGAACATCATCCACTCGAGGAACATCATTCACTAGAGGAACATCATCCACTAGAGGAACATCATCCACTCGAGGAACATCATTCACTAGAGGAACATCATCCACTAGAGGAACATCATTCACTAGAGGAACATCATCCACTAGAGGAACATCATCCACTAGAGGAACATCATCCACTCGAGGAACATCATTCACTAGAGGAACATCCCCCATCTCCCCATGAACCACTTTCCTCCCCCTCTTTCGCATCCTCTCTTTCCACCTCTCATTTCTCACTTCACCCTCTTCCTTTCCTCTCTCCTCCCCACCTCCTTCTCTTTCCATGTTCTCTCTCCCCCTCTCCCCACCCCACTCTTCTCACCCCTTACACCGTGCTACACTCACCTGCTCTTCCCACTCACTGGCTTAATTAAAGCGAAATATCTCATATGAGGTAATTAGGACGCACTTCTTAAATGTATGTATATATATATATATATATATATATATATATATATATATATATATATATATATATATATATATATATATATATATATATATATATATATATATATATGTATGCATATACATGTGTGTACTCGCCTATATGTGCTCATCTATATGTGGTTGCAAGGGTTGAATCATAGCTCCTGGCCCCGCCTCTTCACTGGTTGATAGTAAGTTACTCTCTCCCTGCTTCATGAGCTTTATCATACCTCTTCTTAAAGCTATGTATGGATCCTGCCTCCACTACATCACTTTCCAGATTATTCCACTGCCTGACAACTCTAAGACTGAAGAAATACTTCCTAACATCCCTGTGACTTATCTGATTCTTAAACTTCCAGTTGTGACTCCTTGTTGCTGTGTCCCATCTCTGGAACATCCTGTCTTTGTCCATCCTGTCGATTCCTCTCTGTATTTTATATGTAGTTATCATGTTATCCCTCTGTCCCTCCTGTCCTCCAGTGTTGTCAGGTCGATTTCCCTGTGTGTATGTGTGTGTGTGTGTGTGTGTGTGTGTGTGTGTGTGTGTGTGTGTGTGTGTGTGTTTTTTGTGTGTGTGTGTGTGTGTGTGTGTGTGTGTGTGTGTGTGTGTGTGTGTGCAGGGGGCAAGGGGCAGGCAGGCAGGGGGCAGGGAGGCAGGGGGCAGGGGGGACAGGGGGGTAGAGGGCAGCGTTGGTGGGCATCTTAACACCAGTCTCATTAGTACACAAAGGCTGACACTAATGACAGTAATTACCGGGCAATGGTGATTAAAACTCTCGCTGACGTCAGCACCTCTCCGCCCGGTGCTCTGTCACTGAGCTCCTCCAGGAGAGCTCTCCTCGCCCTGCCCGGGAGTTCTTGAGCTGGAGAACTGGAACCAGCCTCCCCTTTCTCCTACCAAGCATTATCACCTCCAGTTACTGGAATGACCCCTACGGGTTTAGCGCTTTTCCAGCAGCTATTACATCTATGTGAAATTCCTGTTAATAAAATAATAATAATAATAATAATAATAATAATAATAATAATAATAATAATAATAATAATAATAATAATAATAATAATAATAATAATAATAATAATTATTATTATTATTATTATTATTATTATTATTCCCACTCTTCTTCTTCCTTTTTATTTTTTGTTTCTCCATTTCCATTCTTTCCATGTTACTTTTACCTGGAGTTTACCTAGAGAGAGTTCCGGGGGTCAACGCCCCCGCGGCCCGGTCTGTGACCAGGCTTCCATCTTCAGTTAATTCACCATTTATTTTTGTTTGCATTTTGTCCCAGTTTCGGCAAGTTCTCCTGGCGGTTATCTCGCCGTAACTCTGCCCACGGTTACCTCGCGACGTGGATTGTTATCGTGGCCCTCGGAGAACCAAAACAAAGCTATCGTACATCTGCTATCGCCGAGCCTCGCCAGCAACGTTGCTCCTCTCGCCTCAAAATATATCATCTTAAATGGTTATTGTAATATCCAGACGTTTTAGATATCGTAAAATATGTATATATCTCGATTTCTCCTCTTGTGTAAGAAATGTGAATTGTGGATATCTTATTTAACAGTGTTATCGCATGCACGAGGAAGTGATTTGGATCACAGTTCGCTTGCGAAAGTGATTTCTCTCTCTCTCTCTCTCTCTCTCTCTCTCTCTCTCTCTCTCTCTCTTTCTCTCACTTTACACAGGGTTTTACAAGGTTAGGTTAATTCTTCCTAACTTTATTTACAAGTTAAGAGCTGTTACCTACATCAGCTCATTTGAAAACCTTTTAATTGTTGTGAAAGAAATATAGAACAGGATGAAGTTGGAGCCATCTGTGGGCCAGCAATTTCATTTGATCAAATCACTTTATTTCGTTGACATCATTATGCTGTACGAATGTGTTCCAGACTCGAGTCATCCTGGGAATAAATGATCTCATATGTAGCGATGTTCTGGAGAAGGGTACAGCCAGAGTGAAGTTGCTGCTTGCTGCCCGTCTTGTGGTGTAGAAGCTCACTTCACGCTGTCCTCGGAGTGGAGCCAAGTGTGGTGCTTTGACAATAGTGGCCTTCTACAGAACAGTAAGGCCACCCACATCCCTCCTATGTTGAAGGCTCTGCTGAAATGACAGATCTATCCAGGCTGGGTCCAAGCGAGAGATGGAGCATACTTAAGGTGTGCGTGTACTTGTGCCTCTTACAGAATCTTGCAACCTCTACTGTCGAGAAGACTCGCTTTACGTCGAAGTGCTGTAAGCTTCCTGGCCGCCTTATTTGCAAGATTTACAGCGTGGTTCGTCATGGTCAGTTTGGAGTCAAATTTCACCCTAAAGATATCAACTTCGTCCCGGATACCAAGACTGTCTCATTCATTCTTACCACTCTTCCAGCATTAATATCATGGTGCCTAAAGACCATCATCAATTGTGTTTTCTCAGGAGCAAATTTTACCTGCTACCGTTTACCCCAGGCTGATATAGGTGTAAGCTGGTGATTGATGTAACGTAGAACAGCTGGCATTTCCTCTCTTGCATAATAAATGTCAGAGAAGTCATCTGATTCTGCCCAGTTGAGAACTATGCTTAAAGATCTACCATGAAGGTAATCAGTGAAGAGACAGTGTAGAGCCCGCTTTTCCCATTGCCTGCAGTTTTGCCAAGACTCCCTGGTGCCATACTCGGTTGAAAACATCAGCAATGTCCAGTGCAGTTACATAGCTGACTTTGGTTTCATCCATTGTCTGGTGCCACTTAGTGTAGAGATTTAACAACAGATCAGCAGCAGAGTAAACTTTTCTGAAGCCATATTGACGGTCTCAAAGAAGTGAGTGGTAGTCGAAAAACTCTGTCATCTGCCGTGAGATTATGTCTCGAAAATCTTACCAGTGACTGACAGGAGTGACACTGGTCTGCAGTTGCTGATTTCCTCTCTGGTCTTCTTTTTGTGAACAGAGAATACATTTGCCTCTTTCCACGGAGAAGGCCATTTACACTGATAGATGCTAGCTAGAGGTTGTGCTAGCTAGTCTGTACATCTACTCAGCAATCTTGGGCTCAACTTATCTGGGCCCACAGCCTTTTCTTGTTTCAGCGATTTAAGGAGAAGATACACCTCATCGTGCCTTATTGTCACCACAGACAACTTCGACACAGTTCTAGCAGCTAGCCAAGGAGGGTCCCTTGTTGGATCAGGAACTTGCATTGTGGTTGCAAAGTGTTCGGCAAAGAGGTCAGCTTTCTCCTGACTTCTAGTAGAGGTGGTCCCATCCCATCGAGTTAAAGTGGAATATATTCATCAGATGAATAACCTTGTCGGTCCTTGACCAAGGACCACCAGATTTTGGAGCCTACCCTACCTGATGCCAGCTTTCTTTTTCTCAGCCTCCCATTTAGAGATGGCCCTCTTTTGGACTTCTCCCATATGCCTACAGGCATGTGGGTTAGGTTAGGTTAGCTTACGTTAAGCTAGGTTAGGTGAAGTTAGGTTAGGTTAGGTTAGGTCATGCTGTGACCTGTTCACAACCTCCGCCAATCAGACGAATCCATCAGAAACGTCACTGAAGACTCAACCAATCAGAAGAATCCATTAATGACTTCACTGGTAACCTCGGCCAATAAGAAGTGTGTTTACATTCTGACGACACAGGACCAGCTGTTAAGCTCTCACTGAGGACGAAGTTTTCCTTTCGAGGACCCACCTGAGGGCAGTTTATACCCCATGTTCTCTTAACCCTAAAATAAAGATATGAAGTAGATAACTTTAATGCATTCGCTGGAGGTCAGCTAAAGAGTAGATTTATGTGGTTTACACTAATTAGGTTTGAAGTCTATAGGCTACAGGAGGGTCACTAAGGCTACACGTAACCTGTTCACCACCAGAATACATTTCTCTGTGTATACAAATTTAAATTCTGTGTACAGAAACAATCCTCTTACTAATTACATTCTTCCTATTGCCCTGATATTATTATTATTTTTATTTTTATTATTATTATTATTATTATTATTATTATTATTATTATTATTATTATTATTATTATTATTATTATTATTATTATTATTATATTCAATAGGATGCGCAAAACCCATAACAATCTTACAACTCTTAGTTAATCTGAAGTAATCAGGTTTAGGCTAAGTTAAGAAGGGAGAAGAACTTCAGTTATTTTGATCAGTATCCCTGCATCATCAATAAAGGATATATATTGAAGGGTGACATCAACCATACAGCTACAAGATTCCTTCCTATATATTCCTTTAAAACCTTCCTTGCCAGCTAAACTACAGCCGTAACAACACGCTGCTTCTCTAAACTTCATCACTAAAAACAAAAATTTGCTACTCAATTTACCCTAAGTGTAGAATACGACAATACTACCCAGAGTGGTGGTGGATTTTGCCCACAGTGGTGGTAGATTTTGCCCACAGTGGTGGTGGATTTTGCCCACAGTGGTGGTGGATATTACTCGCAGTTGTGGTAGATATTGCCGGCAAGTAGACAGTGTCATCACTTCCCTCAGAACTGAGTTGAAAGCTGAAAAGTCTTCAAAGACGAGGTAAAGACCCTCAGAAACGAGGGTAAGTTGGGGCGCAAACTCACCAATCATACTACAAAGACTGCTCTCGTGTGCAACCAATCAGGGTAGGTGAGGACGAGATTGGACGCCTCTAAGAGGCCCCTGAGAAATGGTAGCCTTGTGGCATGTCAGGGGGAGGGGGTTAGAGGGTTAAGGGGGCCACGATAAATTTAGGGCCCGCCAAAGACGTTGGTCGCTATCGGTCAGTTCATCGGCTGTGTTGTTGGTGGGGTACTGACTCACGCCCAGGCATGGGAGATATTGGATAATTACTTGATTTATCTCTCTTTCTCTCTCTCTCACTCTTCCTTTGTGTTCACATTGGTGCTGCTGGTGCCCAAGGCAGTTAGAGAGGGAGGGGCAGGGGTGGGAAGTCGCGGGGAGGGAAGAAACGTTAGATATGATAAAGTTAGTGTGGAGTTGGGAAGAGGGGGACTGGAGAAAGAGTGTGCATCAGATAATGAGAGGTGGGATGTCATCCCTCCCCCTTCATCCCCTTCCCCCTTCTCACATCACTACATCATGATGTCAGTGGTACAGGTCCGTTGTATCTGCTCTCTGTATGCCAAGATGTGAAAGTGAACTGAGTTTGCTGTGTTATTAATATCCACGGTGATGAAGATTACCCCCAAACACACGTGGGAAGCAACTCCAGCAGTTACTACACTGTGTGAGGGGAGTGTGGAGGGTACCATGCTGTGGACCATCAAGCTTCGTGAAGAATACAAGCTACAATTCCGTAGCTGCAACACTTAATCACTAGCCCACAATTGTTTTTCCTTTACGTCTAAATCTCCCTCTGTAAATTGTGGGTTACATGCGCATGGGTTTGTGATGTGTATACTCTTCTGACAAGACAACCAGGGAGCAAGTGATGGCCAATGTGTTTTCTTCATCTTTAGGTCACCCTAGCTTGGTGGGAAACGACAGATGTGTCAACAATAAATCTGGAGTGTGAGCAGCAGCAACAGCAGCTGCTGCTGCTGCTGCTGCTGCTGCTGCTGTTGTGAGTTACTACAATGATTGATGAATGTGTTTGTTGACGCAGAGTTGCCCTTCCTGGCCAGCTTAATGTATTTACTTACCACATGTTTTACAAGTTTCTATCCTGCCTCAGCAGCCTCAAGACTGCCTCAGTAGTCTTGTTAAGAAAAGATCATTAATATCTTTACCCTTAGCTAAGTTCAAAGATTATATTGCTTTGAGGGAAGCAAGGATATATTTACTAGGGAAGCTGCTGGGCTGTGAGACATAGACAATAAGGTCGCAGTTGGTGATACTGAAGGAAACATGAACAGAAGTTCTGTTTCCTAATGTTTCTTATTAGAAGCCTCGTAGCTCAGCGGTAAAGAGTTGGACTTGCCACCACCAGGACCTCGGTTCGAGCCTCCCGTCCATATTTCTGTTTCTTCATTTACAATCGTTTATTACGACTTCAGCTGAGTTCATATATATATATATATATATATATATATATATATATATATACATGTGTAAATATAGATAGATAAATAGATATGAAGTGGTAAGCAAAATGTTTCTAGTGGAGTTGTCTTATAGGTTGCAATTATAACACTGGAAAGGTGAAGTTATAAGTGATTAAGGGGGGAGTTAGGTTTAGCATTCTCGGCAGTGAGTGTAGTGGGTATTTACAATTGTAATGGTGACTGGAGGAGAGGGCGCAGCAGGTGCTGTGAGCTACCGTCACCTGCTGTGGGATACTGTAGCTACTGTTATTTCTTATGAGATACTGTGAGCTACTGTGAACTACAGCTATTGTGGGCTACTGTGTGCCTGACCACAGTATCTGCACCCCAGACCACATTGTTGCTGTCTACCCATGGTTACAATTATCATACGCGAGCTATGCATTCGCCCATACCCACGCCCACCCGCACCCACTCACACTCACACCTATACCTTCCCACTCTCGACCACCCACCCTGATCCTTACCCTCACGCCCACACACACACGCAATGAGTATGCCATCCCATCTACGCCCACCCATGTTAAGTACACCTGCCTCTACCCCCGTACCACCTCTACCCCCTTCCACGCCCACCCACATAGCCTGTGCCTCGCTAACGCCCACCCACAAGGGCCACTCCCACCCACACGAGCCACACCCACCTCCACGGTACACTCCCACCCGGTTTGTATTCGATAAGATTATTTTTCGGCCGTAGAACGAGTTCTGTGTTGCTAATGTTCAGAGTAACCTCTTCTGGTCTCCTGACGGCGGTGTTCTGGGAGCTTCGTGAATTAAGACGACGCAAAATACTCTCCTCAACTCCTGACGGAGATTCTCTGGATTCTGAAATCTTTCAGAAGATTCGGAAAGGATTGAGGAGCTTATCGTAGAAGGGTAAGACAATATCTCTATGTTCAGTTTGATGGGAAGTAGAGAATAAGAATGAGATACAGTGAGAAAGAATTGAATGGGGTTGATATGATTGGAATGGGGTGAAATGAGTAAAGGACGAGTGGAGTGCGAGAGGGATAGGGAGGAATAGGACAGAAGTGATAATAAGAGGGTTAGAATATGAAGTAAGAGAACGAATGCCATTGGAGAGATACTAAAAAAAGAAATAGGAAACACATACACAAATGAATGGGAAAGGGGAAATCAAGAGATGAAAATAGGGTAGACGCATACAAGAACAGTGAATAGGAAAAAGATACACAACATAAGAAAATAGGGTAGACATATACATAAAAGTGGATAATTAAAAAAATCACAACAATTTGCAGAGATTTGCAAATAGCAGTTACTTAACCCAGTTACAGAAGCAACATGCCACCCAAGCCAATTTCACGAATGGGCACAAACCAGCAGTAAACAATCCCTTGTATTCGCCTAGACAGCAAGAGTAGCAACAGCATCAACAAGAAGACTAGCCCAAAACGACGCCTACAAGCACATTCCTAACAGCAGCACCAGAAACACCGACACCATCACCACTAGCAGCACCAACACCACCACCACCACCAACAACAGCGCACACGAAAGCATCTCACAGCTCTTACCGCTCTCTGTGGTGTGCTGGACGCACACCACAGGAAAAAAGACACATAAATTGTCTGTGTGCCCAGAGCACAGCTCTGTGCCGACACCCTACCTCTCCCGAAGACCACATTCAACCTGCGCTCAAAGAGGCTCTTGAAAAGCTTCGCGGTGGGGCTTAATTAACGCGCAGAGCGCGTCAATCGTAATGACAAATCCCAAAAAGCGCCTTCCGGGAGGCAGCAACTGGCGGCCCTGATGCTCGCGTAATTGGCGTAGCGTTCAGTGCATCCTAACTAGCAACGTCCAGCCACCCACCAGCCTCAACTTCATAATTGTTAGCGCCTGGTTAGTCTAATTGTTAGCGCCTCGCTGGCTAGCTAGCTAGCTAGCCAGATGGGTGGGTGAGTTGGTGAGTGTGGGGTGGGCGGGTGGTAAATGAGTGTGGGTGAATGAAAGAGGGTGGGTGGGTGGGTGCGTTTGGGCTAATGAAAGGGGAAGATGGATGGATGGATGGATGGATGGATGAATGGTTGGATGAGAGGGCGGGAAGATGGATTGATGCACATATGGATGAAAAAGAGGTGGATGGTAAATAGTTGGGTAGGTGACTGAGTATATGGGTCAATGTGGGGGGGATGGATAAAGTAGATGGGTTAGGTGGGTGAGGATGGGGTTATGTAGATGAATAGGTGAAGGCATAGAAAGATGGATAGGTGGATAATTTGGCAGGTTGAGGGGGGGAACACGTAGACGGATGTAAGTGAGATAGATGGGTGAGAGAATCTACACGACGGATCCCTGAGCAGTCTCAACCAATGACCAACTTGCGGATAGAAAGGCTGCTCACGGGAATCCATTTTCAACTCTAATGAACAAGTCCAATGACTCACTCAACTGCAGATTGTCACTGGATCTGAACGCGATACATCAAGGATGGTGGTGGTGACTTCAAGGGAGATATTCCTGCTTTGTCGTCATCTTCAAAGACACTTCCAAGGTGGAATCATTTTTCAAGACACTTGCTTTGTTCCCTCGAGACTGAGCGTCTTAACTGGGCAAAGATGTGTGGAAGTGCGACTTCAAGGAAGGATTCTTACACTGTCGTCATCTTGAAGTGTGTACTGAAGAAGAAGTACGTTTCTTGTTTCTTCTAGGCCGAGAATCGTCTGGGTTAAGATGTGGTGAGGTATACTACTTAGTGGTTCAAGATGGTGAACCATAGCCGTGCCTGGCTGTGGTTCAGAGATATTGTTTTCACTAAAATTAAAAGGTATATTTTCCGCTGTACCGTATTTTTCGCCATATAAAACGCACTAGAGTTTATGAGACATATAAGACACTGTTTGCAAGCAGCTGTAACGTAACGTCAGTAAACAACTGTTAAAGCGTAACCCAAAGCCTAACGTTGACCCTGACCTTGAGCATATAAGGCGCAGGCTGATTAAAATGGTTCTCCTTATGAAGCCGACAGCGCCTCCAAAAGACCAGTTCTTGGAGTCCTTCTTAGTCGCTGCGGAGTCTTGCAGTTCCTACACGAAACGACTTTTTTTTCTGTCGTGAAGAAAAGAGAACTGAGATGGAATATATTCTCATCAGATTTAAAAAAAAATGAGTCTTTTATCTTGCTAACTCTTTTTTATTTGTATATATGTTTTTGATTTAAGAATTTCAGAGTACTGTAGCAGCGATCACTGGAGGTTGGTTAAGCAGCTGGATGTTGTGTCTCACTCACCTCTGTCTTGGTAGCCTCACCAATTGTGTCACCACCACCATCATTGCAACCACCATTTCAACTACTACCACTACCACTAACGTTACCGCCTCCTCCTACCACAACTACCTCCGTCACCCCCCCCATCCCCATCCCCTCTACCCGCAAGCACCAATTTAACATCACAGCCACAACCACCACTCCTACCCCACAACCACCACTCCTACCCCACAACCCCAGCCTCCACCCCACACCCACTACTCTAATATCACTTTTCCCCATTATCCCTCCTCGTCCTCCTCCTCTCAGGTAGGGAAGGTAAGGCAGCAGGCGGTGTGGGCGGGGATGGGCGGTGTGGCGGGCGGGCAGGCGGCACTCCACGCGTGCCACTCACTAAATATTCACCCGGCCTGCATACAGGATGTCCCTCTGGCGTATATAATACGTTGTGGTGACGTCAGCTTCGCTGTGGGGACTGGCGTGAACTGGGCCACCCAGGGCCTTCCTCCATTACTTTATTGATGCTCTGTTGTGATATTCATTCTCCGGAACGGCTCCTGTGTGTGTGTGTGTGTGTGTGTGTGTGTGTGTGTGTGTGTGTGTGTGTGTGTGTGTGTGTGTGTGTGTGTGTGTGTGTAGTGTGTTTACACTCGTAGAAGTGTTTGTTTTGCTTGTGGTGCCTTGAATCTCAGCTCCTGGCCCCACTTTTTTTAAACTACCATCGCAGGCATTACTGGTTCATGGCTTCTTGGGCCCTGACTAGCATAGCAGAAATAGACAGCTTATCTAGTAGTGAAAAGATAGACAGCTCGTCTAGAAGTGAAGCAATAGACAGCTTGTCTAGAGGTGTAGTAGAGCTAGATAGCCGGTCTAGCGGTGCAGAGACAGCTTACTCCAGTATGTGTGTTGTCTTGTGTGGGTAGGTCACCTCCTGGAAATCCTGTCTCTTGCATGAAAACGAGTGTAATTGTTTTGTTGTTCCTCCTTCGCCCTCTCATTAAATTTTTTCTCTCTCTCCTCTCTCTCTTTCGTCTTCCATCCTCCCTCCCTCCCTCTTTCCTGTCTGAGGACAGCCGGTCGCAGAGGTAAGGAAAAAGTGAAGGTTGAATTTCAGTGTGGTTAAGTGTAGTGTAATGCACTTAAAATATAATAATAATAATAATTGTTCACAGAACGGGTGGGATTCGAAGCCATGGTAAGCAAATCTTTAAAAAGCTCGTAGGTCAGTGCGCTAACCACTGTACCATTGCTAGTCCAATAAAGAGTCATCCATAAAATGATATACATAGATATCGCTGTCACTGATATAAATGACGGAGAAAGACCTTGGAATAGCCATAAGCAATGACCAAAAAATTATATTAAATTGACGCCTTGCAGTTTAGAGCAAAGGCAACATGATGCATTATTGGAAATATAAACACAAATGCAGTATAATGTGATCCTTTATTGACAACGTTTCACCCACACAGTGGGCTTTTTCAAGTCACACACGGATCTACCTGGGGTTGGAAGGTACGAGAGTATTTATAGTCATGTTCAGAATGTTGAGGTCAGGTGGAGAATGCTGCATCTGATGATCTACCGGGTGGGGTTATAGAGTCTTGGGCAGTTTGGCAGGGGTATTGGACAAGTTGTGAGTAGACCTTCTGCCGTGTTCTATGTTCTTATGTGGGATAAGAGAGACTGCAGACGGCGGGCATTAAACATCTTCAACACACCCAGAGAAGACACTGCCGAGAAGAGATACATAGTCCTCCCAACCAACTCCATTGCCAAACATGTTTCCAACATCTTTGCCAAAACATCATTCCAAGTATCTACCTCCACAACCACGACCATCAAGGACATCACCAGTAGTAGGCAGGACAAGCCTCCATCCTCTGCAGGGGTATACATGTAAAGTAAAAGGACACAAGTGCAACTAATGTGACATTTATTGTGGCAACGTTTCGCTCTCCAGGAGCTTTATCAAGCCATTACAAACAATACATGGACACAGAGGGTATATAAAGGCTCAGAGTGAGGTGAATACTAGTGAGGTACCATTTCGATGTTCACTAGTGGTAGTAGTAGTAGTAGTAGTAGTAGTGGTAGTGACAAAAGTAATACAATACAATTGCTCTACCATATTGTATTACTTTTGTCACTACCACTACTACTACTACTACTACTACCACTAGTGAACATCGAAATGGTACCTCACTAGTATTCACCTCACTCTGAGCCTTTATATACCCTCTGTGTCCATGTATTGTTTGTAATGGCTTGATAAAGCTCCTGGAGAGCGAAACGTTGCCACAATAAATGTCACATTAGTTGCACTTGTGTCCTTTTACTTTACATATTGTCGGTAATTCTACCAACTTTATTACAGGGGTATACATAATCCCTTGTAATGACTGCAACAAATTATATGTGGGCGAAACATCAAGAGACCTCCAAACACGTATTTCAGAACACCAATATGCAAGCAGGACTGACGATACAAGGAATGCCTGTGTACAACATCGCAATTCACACAACCATTTAATTAACTACAGAAACTCAAGACTTATTGCCACAGAAGACAACACTCAATACAGAAGAATCCTGGAATCATCGCTCATCTCTACAACCAACAATTTCAACCAGAATAGTGGCTTCTATAACATAGCTGAACCACTCGCCAAGAAACTTCTTCATCGCTATCCCACATAAGAACATAGAACACGGCAGAAGGTCTACTCACAACTTGTCCAATACCCCTGCCAAACTGCCCAAGACTCTATAACCCCACCCGGTAGATCATCAGATGCAGCATTCTCCACCTGACCTCAACATTCTGAACATGACTATAAATACTCCCGTACCTTCCAACCCGAGGTAGATCCGTGTGTGACTTGAAAAAGCCCACTGTGTGGGTGAAACGTTGTCAATAAAGGATCACATTATACTGCATTTGTGTTTATATTTCCATTGTGTCGGTATTTTATACCATTTATTTCCATGATGCATTATTATACAGCAATAAATTTATAGGTCAAAACGCCTGAAACAGTGATAACTCTGGAATGTTTTATCCTCAGAACTCGTGTATGTTTTTTTTTTTAGTTCTGGTCCCATCATTATACAAGACTCGACGATATACACAAATAACCCGCACTTAGGAGAGAGGAGCTTACGACGACGTTTCGGTCCGACTTGGACCATTTACAAAGTCGTGTATTGTTCCAGTCACGGTATTGTGCCTTTTCGTTCTCGATAATATATTTGAGAGGGTGTAGAGAAGGGTAATAAAACTCACCATCAGTACAGAAGAAACTGTATGAAGAGAGTCAAAACTCTTCAACTTGTTCTTACACAGATAATTATCTGCGTGAGAACAGATTGAAGGGGTTTGATCTCGTAGCCTCTGTTATAACAGAGGCTACGAGGTCACCTCATATGGACCTTCAAAACAAAGTGTTACAACGGTACGAAAAGATGGCATGAAACTCCGTGGTAAGCAGTTTAACATTAATGTGAAAAAACCTTTCCAATATATCATTCTACCGATCACGATCTAGTAACTAACCAGGGAGTTCTAACTCCTTCCCAAAGGAAGTAAGGAGTTGAGATGTGAAGCAATGTAGTTCTAGTCTTGGGATAAGGTGGTTTCCAATCCCTTTTAAGTAGGATTAATGAATGTTTGCATTCCAAAATAAAAAGAAATTATGAGAGTTACGGCAAAGGTCATAAGAGTAAAAAAGTCTTAGAATGGGCCAATTCATGACATACTATTCTATTCAAGATTGATGGACTGACCACATCGACTCAAGGTTGAGGGACTGATTACCTCATTCTCCTCCTGTTGCTTCAAGTTTCTCCTTTGTATGGACTGATGAAGCCACTGTGTGGCGAAACGTTTCCTTAATAAAGATACCCAAGAGTTGCACATGTGTCTAATTTATCAACATGTCGGTTCTCTGAACCAGTCATCTACAATACTAAAAGCAAATCAAAATCCCTCCATTATTTTTTTATGAGGTAAACAGTGTTGTGGGTGGCACTGCTGTAGCAGGATTACTTGCAGTGAGCATGGCACTGTAGCCGTAGTGATCGTCGTAGCTAATGTTTTCAGTCTACTTCTACCTTTTCTGTGTCTACGTCTACCTTTTTTTTTAATATAGTACGATGTTTCGTGTCTTCCCTGTTTCATACTGGCGGTGTGGCGGAGGGAGTGGAGGGTGGGGAGAGAGCCTTCTGTTATATTATTATCACCTCAGTAATCTGGAAGCCAGTAGAGGTAGGCGAGCCTCGCTCTGCCCTTCTTCCTGCAGATAACTCCCTTTTTCATTTCTTCCTCCCTTCTCATTTTCTCCCTCTCTCCCTGCGTCACTCCTTTCTCCACCATTCCTACCTTTCTCCCTCCCGTTCTCCTCACTCCCCCTCCCTCACTCCCCCTCCCTCACTCCCCCTCCCTCACTCCCCCTCCCTCACTCCCCCTCCCTCACTCCCCCTCCCTCACTCCCCCTCCCACACTCCCCCTCCCTCACTCACCCTCCCACACTCCCCCTCCCACACTCCCCCTCCCTCAGTCACCCACCCACACTCCCCCTCCCACACTCCCCCTCCCTCACTCCCCCTCCCTCACTCCCCCTCCCTCACTCCCCCTCCCTCACTCCCCCTCTCCACGAAGCACTTGCAACATTAGCTAATTAATGTGACCTAATACTTTGTTCTTCGCCTACCCTATGTCTACCTTTATGCAAATTCTGCCCAATCTCCCTCTTTATTAGTTATTATCTCTCCCTTCTCGTCTTTATCCATTCAGTTACGTCAGTTTCATTAACGCTTCTCTCGTCTTCTCTTTCTGTCGATCAGCGGTTGTTTAATCAGCTGTCTCATTATCTCTTATCCCTTATCCATTATCTTCAGTCAGTCGACCTGTGGGAATGTCGAGAGTGGTAAAATAGAATGTTTTTTTTTTTTTAATGTAACAACGTTTCGCTCAAGGCTGGGCTTTGTCCGACACCAGCGGACTTATTCATACCTGTCGGCTTTTGCCATTGTCTCTCCACTCCAGTACTGTGTGTGTGTGTGTGTGTGTGTGTGTGTACTCGTGTGTGTGTGTGTGTGTGTGTGTGTGTGTGTGTGTGTGGTGTGTGTGTTGTGTGTGTGTGTGTGTGTGTGTAAGAAACTCCAGTCCTGTGTGTAAGACACTCCAGTCCTGTGTGTAAGAAACTCCAGTCCTGTGTGTAAGACACTCCAGTTCTGTGTGTAAGACACTCCAGTTCTGTGTGTAAGACACTCCAGTTCTGTGTGTAGGACACTCCAGTTCTGTGTGTAAGACACTCCAGTTCTGTGTGTAGGACACTCCAGTTCTGTGTGTAAGACACTGCAGTTCTATGTGTAAGACACTCCAGTTCTGTGTGTAAGACACTCCAGTTCTGTGTGTAAGACACTCCAGTCCTGTGTGTAAGACACTCCAGTTCTGTGAGTAAGACACTCCAGTTCTGTGTGTAAGACACTCCAGTCCTGTGTGTAAGACACTCCAGTTCTGTGTGTAAGACACTCCAGTTCTGTGTGTAAGACACTCCAGTCCTGTGTGTAAGACACTCCAGTCCTGTGTGTAAGACAC
Organism: Cherax quadricarinatus; assembly: GCF_038502225.1. Classification (NCBI taxonomy): domain Eukaryota; kingdom Metazoa; phylum Arthropoda; class Malacostraca; order Decapoda; family Parastacidae; genus Cherax; species Cherax quadricarinatus. The sequence goes on from NC_091331.1 coordinate 2,340,666, forward strand.
TCCAGTCTTGTGTGTAAGACACTCCAGTCCTGTGTGTAAGACACTCCAGTCCTGTGTGTAAGACACTCCAGTCCTTTGTGTAAGACACTCCAGTCCTGTGTGTAAGACACTCCAGTCCTGTGTGTAAGACACTCCAGTCCTGTGTGTAAGACACTCCAGTTCTGTGTGTAAGACACTCCAGTTCTGTGTGTAAGACACTGCAGTCCTGTGTGCAAGACACTCCAGTCCTGTGTGTAAGACACTCCAGTCCTGTGTGTAAGACACTCCAGTTCTGTGTGTAAGACACTCCAGTTCTGTGAGTAAGACACTCCAGTTCTGTGAGTAAGACACTCCAGTTTTGTGTGTAAGACACTACAGTTCTGTGAGTAAGACACTCCAGTTTTGTGTGTAAGACACTCCAGTCCTGTGTGTAAGACACTCCAGTTTTGTGTGTAAGGCGCTCCAGTTTTGTGTGTAAGACACTCCAGTTCTGTGTGTAAGACTCCAGTTCTGTGTGTAAGACTCCAGTTCTGTGTGTAAGACGCTCCAGTTTTGTGTGTAAGACACTCCAGTTCTGTGTGTAAGACGCTCCAGTTTTGTGTGTAAGACTCTCCAGTCCTGTGTGTAAGACTCCAGTTCTGTGTGTAAGACGCTCCAGTTCTGTGTGTAAGACTCTCCAGTTCTGTGTGTAAGACGCTCCAGTTCTGTGTGTAAGACGCTCCAGTTCTGTGTGTAAGACACTCCAGTCCTGTGTGTAAGACACTCCAGTCCTGTGTGTAAGACACTCCAGTTCTGTGTGTAAGACGCTCCAGTTCTGTGTGTAAGACACTCCAGTTCTGTGTGTAAGACGCTCCAGTTCTGTGTGTAAGACGCTCCAGTTCTGTGTGTAAGACACTCCAGTTCTGTGTGTAAGACGCTCCAGTTCTGTGTGTAAGACTCCAGTTCTGTGTGTAAGACACTCTAGTTCTGTGAGTAAGACACTCCAGTCCTGTGTGTAAGACGTTCCTGTTCTGTGTGTAAGACACTCCAGTTCTGTGTGTAAGACACTCCAGTTCTGTGAGTAAGACACTCCAGTTCTGTGAGTAAGACACTCCAGTTTTGTGTGTAAGACACTCCAGTTCTGTGTGTAAGACTCCAGTTCTGTGTGTAAGACTCCAGTTCTGTGTGTAAGACGCTCCAGTTTTGTGTGTAAGACACTCCAGTTCTGTGTGTAAGACGCTCCAGTTTTGTGTGTAAGACTCTCCAGTCCTGTGTGTAAGACTCCAGTTCTGTGTGTAAGACGCTCCAGTTCTGTGTGTAAGTCGCTCCAGTTCTGTGTGTAAGACGCTCCAGTTCTGTGTGTAAGACGCTCCAGTTCTGTGTGTAAGACACTCCAGTCCTGTGTGTAAGACACTCCAGTCCTGTGTGTAAGACACTCCAGTTCTGTGTGTAAGACGCTCCAGTTCTGTGTGTAAGACACTCCAGTTCTGTGTGTAAGACGCTCCAGTTCTGTGTGTAAGACGCTCCAGTTCTGTGTGTAAGACACTCCAGTTCTGTGTGTAAGACGCTCCAGTTCTGTGTGTAAGACTCCAGTTCTGTGTGTAAGACACTCCAGTTCTGTGAGTAAGACACTCCAGTCCTGTGTGTAAGACGTTCCTGTTCTGTGTGTAAGACACTCCAGTTCTGTGTGTAAGACACTCCAGTTCTGTGAGTAAGACACTCCAGTTCTGTGAGTAAGACACTCCAGTTCTGTGTGTAAGACACTCCAGTCCTGTGTGTAAGACACTCCAGTTCTGTGTGTAAGACACTCAAGTTCTGTGTGTAAGACACTCCAGTCCTGTGTGTAAGACACTCCAGCCCTGTATGTAAGACACTCAAGTTCTGTGTGTAAGACACTCCAGTTCTGTGTGTAAGACACTCCAGTTCTGTGTGTAAGACACTCCAGTTCTGTGTGTAAGACACTCCAGTCCTGTGTGTAAGACACTCCAGTCCTGTGTGTAAGACACTCCAGTTCTGTGTGTAAGACACTCCAGTCCTGTGTGTAAGACTGTTCTGTGTGTAAGACACTCCAGTTCTGTGTGTAAGACAGTTCTCACTCCAGTTCTGTGAGTAAGACACTCCAGTTCTGTGTGTAAGACGCTCCAGTTCTGTGAGTAAGACACTCCAGTTCTGTGTTTAAGACACTCCAGTGTGTGTAAGACACTCCAGTCCTGTGTGTAAGACTCCAGTTCTGTGTGTAAGACACTCCAGTCCTGTGTGTAAGACACTCCAGTCCTGTGTGTAAGACACTCCAGTTCTGTGTGTAAGACACTCCAGTTCTGTGAGTAAGACACTCCAGTCCTGTGTGTAAGACACTCCAGTTCTGTGTGTAAGACACTCCAGTCCTGTGTGTAAGACACTCCAGTTCTGTGTGTAAGACGCTCCAGTTCTGTGAGTAAGACACTCCAGTTCTGTGTGTAAGACACTCCAGTCCTGTGTGTAAGACACTCCAGTCCTGTGTGTAAGACACTCCAGTTCTGTGTGTATGACACTCCAGTTCTGTGTGTAAGACACTCCAGTTCTGTGAGTAAGACACTCCAGTTCTGTGTGTAAGACGCTCCAGTTCTGTGAGTAAGACACTCCAGTTCTGTGTGTAAGACACTCCAGTTCTGTGTGTAAGACGCTCCAGTTCTGTGAGTAAGACACTCCAGTTCTGTGTGTAAGACACTCCAGTCCTGTGTGTAAGACACTCCAGTCCTGTGTGTAAGACACTCCAGTTCTGTGTGTAAGACACTCCAGTCCTGTGTGTAAGACACTCCAGTTCTGTGTGTAAGACACTCCAGTTCTGTGTGTAAGACACTCCAGTACTGTGTGTAAGACACTCCAGTTCTGTGTGTAAGACACTCCAGTTCTGTGTGTAAGACACTCCAGTCCTGTGTGTAAGACACTCCAGTCCTGTGTGTAAGACACTCCAGTTCTGTGTGTAAGACACTCCAGTCCTGTGTGTAAGACACTCCAGTCCTGTGTGTAAGACACTCCAGTTCTGTGTGTAAGACACTCCAGTCCTGTGTGTAAGACACTCCAGTTCTGTGTGTAAGACACTCCAGTTCTGTGTGTAAGACGCTCCAGTTCTGTGAGTAAGACACTCCAGTTCTGTGAGTAAGACACTCCAGTTCTGTGTGTAAGACGCTCCAGTTCTGTGAGTAAGACACTCCAGTTCTGTGTTTAAGACACTCCAGTCCTGTGTGTAAGACACTCCAGTCCTGTGTGTAAGACACTCCAGTTCTGTGTGTAAGACACTCCAGTCCTGTGTGTAAGACACTCCAGTCCTGTGTGTAAGACACTCCAGTTCTGTGTGTAAGACGCTCCAGTTCTGTGAGTAAGACACTCCAGTCCTGTGTGTAAGACACTCCAGTTCTGTGTGTAAGACACTCCAGTCCTGTGTGTAAGACACTCCAGTTCTGTGTGTAAGACGCTCCAGTTCTGTGAGTAAGACACTCCAGTTCTGTGTGTAAGACACTCCAGTCCTGTGTGTAAGACACTCCAGTCCTGTGTGTAAGACACTCCAGTTCTGTGTGTATGACACTCCAGTTCTGTGTGTAAGACACTCCAGTTCTGTGAGTAAGACACTCCAGTTCTGTGTGTAAGACGCTCCAGTTCTGTGAGTAAGACACTCCAGTTCTGTGTGTAAGACACTCCAGTTCTGTGTGTAAGACACTCCAGTTCTGTGTGTAAGACACTCCAGTTCTGTGTGTAAGACACTCCAGTCGTGTGTAAGACACTCCAGTTCTGTGTGTAAGACACTCCAGTCCTGTGTGTAAGACACTCCAGTTCTGTGTGTAAGACACTCCAGTTCTGTGTGTAAGACACTCCAGTACTGTGTGTAAGACACTCCAGTTCTGTGTGTAAGACACTCCAGTTCTGTGTGTAAGACACTCCAGTTCTGTGTGTAAGACGCTCCAGTTCTGTGAGTAAGACACTCCAGTTCTGTGTGTAAGACACTCCAGTTCTGTGTGTAAGACACTCCAGTTCTGTGTGTAAGACACTCCAGTCCTGTGTGTAAGACGCTCCAGTTCTGTGAGTAAGACACTCCAGTTCTGTGTGTAAGACACTCCAGTTCTGTGTGTAAGACGCTCCAGTTCTGTGAGTAAGACACTCCAGTTCTGTGTGTAAGACACTCCAGTTCTGTGTGTAAGACACTCCAGTTCTGTGTGTAAGACACTCCAGTTCTGTGTGTAAGACACTCCAGTCGTGTGTGTAAGACACTCCAGTTCTGTGTGTAAGACACTCCAGTCCTGTGTGTAAGACACTCCTGTCCTGTGTGTAAGACACTCCAGTCCTGTGTGTAAGACACTCCAGTTCTGTGTGTAAGACGCTCCAGTTCTGTGTGTAAGACACTCCAGTTCTGTGTGTAAGACACTCCAGTCGTGTGTGTAAGACACTCCAGTTCTGTGTGTAAGACACTCCAGTTCTGTGTGTAAGACACTAAGACACTCAGTTCTGTGTGTAAGTCAAGTTCTGTGTGTAAGACGCTCCAGTCCTGTGTGTAAGACGCTCCAGTTCTGTGAGTAAGGCACTCCAGTTCTGTGTGTAAGACACTCCAGTTCTGTGTGTAAGACACTCCAGTCCTGTGTGTAAGACACTCCAGTCCTGTGTGTAAGACTCTCCAGTTCTGTGTGTAAGACACTCCAGTTCTGTGTGTAAGACACTCCAGTTCTGTGTGTAAGACACTCCAGTTCTGTGTGTAAGACACTCCAGTTCTGTGTGCAAGACACTCCAGTCTTCCTGGAAGTATTCAGGTGTTGAGCAAAAGGCATCCCTCTACCTGATGGTCTTAATTAAAGAAATCTTAATTTTTCCTCCTCACTCCTTTCCATTCCTCTTTCCCTATGTATCTTTCTCAATCTCTAATTCTTTCTTTGAATCAGCATTGCCTTCCTCCTCATTCTGTCCCTCACTTGACCCTTAACTCTCTCTCTTTCCCTCCTTCTCTCTCCCTCTCCCAACTCCCTCACTTCCTGACTCCCTCCTTCCCTGCGTCCCTTCCTTTCCCTACCGTTCTCAGCGCGTTGCTCGGCCCCTCCCTCTCTGCAACCTGATGATCCAGTTGCAAGGTACACATTATGGGAGGGGACCCACGTGCAGGAAACCCGACTCTCTCTCTCTGTCTCTCTTACTCTCTCTACTCTCTCTAGACGGTTACAATGATTACACTAATATGTAAGGTATTAGCCAGGACATGTGTACTGATCTATCATCCTAAGCACTGTCAGTTTTAGGGTACATAAGATTAAAAAAAAAAAAAACAGAAAACCACGAAATGCAAAGTAAAATGTCCAGATATCGTTATTACTTCTTATTAAAAACATTAGTATTTCTGTTTTAAAATTCCTAAGTATTTCTTTTTCTTTACAGATATGCTGTTACATGCCCAGATTACCAGATGTATAACGCAGCACTGTGTTTGGGTCCAAGTAGGACCGAAAAGTTGCCACAAGCTTCTCTCTCCTATGTGCAGGTTGTGTGTGTGTTTTGATTTGACTGCCAAATGAAGATGAATCACTGGGAGTTCGACACTAAAGAAGACCAAGTATATTTGTCTCTTTTGTCGTCCTCTTAACTTTAAGTCGTCGATGAATCATGGACTCGCTGTATAAAATGAGTCGTAACATGTTCCGGAAGCATCGACGACAGGAGGGGACAAGAGCTACGCTTCCTCACTGTCTGTGGGATAAGACTATATCTCTGTAAGCCATGCGTGTCGTATGAGGCGACTAAAATGCCGGGAGCAATGGGCTAGTAACCCCTTCTCCTGTATACAATTACTAAAAAAGAGAAGAAGAAAAACTTTATAAAACTGGGTTGCTTAAATGTGCGTGGATGTAGTGCGGATGACAAGAAACAGATGATTGCTGATGTTATGAATGAAAAGAAGTTGGATGTCCTGGCCCTAAGCGAAACAAAGCTGAAGGGGGTAGGAGAGTTTCAGTGGGGGGAAATAAATGGGATTAAATCTGGAGTATCTGAGAGAGTTAGAGCAAAGGAAGGGGTAGCAGTAATGTTAAATGATCAGTTATGGAAGGAGAAAAGAGAATATGAATGTGTAAATTCAAGAATTATGTGGATTAAAGTAAAGGTTGGATGCGAGAAGTGGGTCATAATAAGCGTGTATGCACCTGGAGAAGAGAGGAATGCAGAGGAGAGAGAGAGATTTTGGGAGATGTTAAGTGAATGTATAGGAGCCTTTGAACCAAGTGAGAGAGTAATTGTGGTAGGGGACTTGAATGCTAAAGTAGGAGAAACTTTTAGAGAGGGTGTGGTAGGTAAGTTTGGGGTGCCAGGTGTAAATGATAATGGGAGCCCTTTGATTGAACTTTGTATAGAAAGGGGTTTAGTTATAGGTAATACATATTTTAAGAAAAAGAGGATAAATAAGTATACACGATATGATGTAGGGCGAAATGACAGTAGTTTGTTGGATTATGTATTGGTAGATAAAAGACTGTTGAGTAGACTTCAGGATGTACATGTTTATAGAGGGGCCACAGATATATCAGATCACTTTCTAGTTGTAGCTACACTGAGAGTAAAAGGTAGATGGGATACAAGGAGAATAGAAGCATCAGGGAAGAGAGAGGTGAAGGTTTATAAACTAAAAGAGGAGGCAGTTAGGGTAAGATATAAACAGCTATTGGAGGATAGATGGGCTAATGAGAGCATAGGCAATGGGGTCGAAGAGGTATGGGGTAGGTTTAAAAATGTAGTGTTAGAGTGTTCAGCAGAAGTTTGTGGTTACAGGAAAGTGGGTGCAGGAGGGAAGAGGAGCGATTGGTGGAATGATGATGTAAAGAGAGTAGTAAGGGAGAAAAAGTTAGCATATGAGAAGTTTTTACAAAGTAGAAGTGATGCAAGGAGGGAAGAGTATATGGAGAAAAAGAGAGAAGTTAAGAGAGTGGTGAAGCAATGTAAAAAGAGAGCAAATGAGAGAGTGGGTGAGATGTTATCAACAAATTTTGTTGAAAATAAGAAAAAGTTTTGGAGTGAGATTAACAAGTTAAGAAAGCGTAGAGAACAAATGGATTTGTCAGTTAAAAATAGGATAGGAGAGTTATTAAATGGAGAGTTAGAGGTATTGGGAAGATGGAGGGAATATTTTGAGGAATTGTTAAATGTTGATGAAGATAGGGAAGCTGTGATTTCGTGTATAGGGCAAGGAGGAATAACATCTTGTAGGAGTGAGGAAGAGCCAGTTGTGAGTGTGGGGGAAGTTCGTGAGGCAGTAGGTAAAATGAAAGGGGGTAAGGCAGCCGGGATTGATGGGATAAAGATAGAAATGTTAAAAGCAGGTGGGGATATAGTTTTGGAGTGGTTGGTGCAATTATTTAATAAATGTATGGAAGAGGGTAAGGTACCTAGGGATTGGCAGAGAGCATGCATAGTTCCTTTGTATAAAGGCAAAGGGGACAAAAGAGAGTGCAAAAATTATAGGGGGATAAGTCTGTTGAGTGTACCTGGTAAAGTGTATGGTAGAGTTATAATTGAAAGAATTAAGAGTAAGACGGAGAATAGGATAGCAGATGAACAAGGAGGCTTTAGGAAAGGTAGGGGGTGTGTGGACCAGGTGTTTACAGTGAAACATATAAGTGAACAGTATTTAGATAAGGCTAAAGAGGTCTTTGTGGCATTTATGGATTTGGAAAAGGCGTATGACAGGGTGGATAGGGGGGCAATGTGGCAGATGTTGCAAGTGTATGGTGTAGGAGGTAGGTTACTGAAAGCAGTGAAGAGTTTTTACGAGGATAGTGAGGCTCAAGTTAGAGTATGTAGGAAAGAGGGAAATTATTTCCCAGTAAAAGTAGGCCTTAGACAAGGATGTGTGATGTCACCGTGGTTGTTTAATATATTTATAGATGGGGTTGTAAGAGAAGTAAATGCGAGGGTCTTGGCAAGAGGCGTGGAGTTAAAAGATAAAGAATCACACACAAAGTGGGAGTTGTCACAGCTGCTCTTTGCTGATGACACTGTGCTCTTGGGAGATTCTGAAGAGAAGTTGCAGAGATTGGTGGATGAATTTGGTAGGGTGTGCAAAAGAAGAAAATTAAAGGTGAATACAGGAAAGAGTAAGGTTATGAGGATAACAAAAAGATTAGGTGATGAAAGATTGAATATCAGATTGGAGGGAGAGAGTATGGAGGAGGTGAACGTATTCAGATATTTGGGAGTGGACGTGTCAGCGGATGGGTCTATGAAAGATGAGGTGAATCATAGAATTGATGAGGGAAAAAGAGTGAGTGGTGCACTTAGGAGTCTGTGGAGACAAAGAACTTTGTCCTTGGAGGCAAAGAGGGGAATGTATGAGAGTATAGTTTTACCAACGCTCTTATATGGGTGTGAAGCGTGGGTGATGAATGTTGCAGCGAGGAGAAGGCTGGAGGCAGTGGAGATGTCGTGTCTGAGGGCAATGTGTGGTGTGAATATAATGCAGAGAATTCGTAGTTTGGAAGTTAGGAGGAGGTGCGGGATTACCAAAACTGTTGTCCAGAGGGCTGAGGAAGGGTTGTTGAGGTGGTTCGGACATGTAGAGAGAATGGAGTGAAACAGAATGACTTCAAGAGTGTATCAGTCTGTAGTGGAAGGAAGGCGGGGTAGGGGTCGGCCTAGGAAGGGTTGGAGGGAGGGGGTAAAGGAGGTTTTGCGTGCGAGGGGCTTGGACTTCCAGCAGGCATGCGTGAGCGTGTTTGATAGGAGTGAATGGAGACAAATGGTTTTTAATACTTGACGTGCTGTTGGAGTGTGAGCAAAGTAACATTTATGAAGGGATTCAGGGAAACCGGCAGGCCGGACTTGAGTCCTGGAGATGGGAAGTACAGTGCCTGCACTCTGAAGGAGGGGTGTTAATGTTGCAGTTTAAAAACTGTAGTGTAAAGCACCCTTCTGGCAAGACAGTGATGGAGTGAATGATGGTGAAAGTTTTTCTTTTTCGGGCCACCCTGCCTTGGTGGGAATCGGCCAGTGTGATAATAAAAAAAAAAATAAAAAATATATATATATATATATATATATATATATATATATATATATATATATATATATATATATATATATATATATATATTTACAGAGATATATCATCATCATAATAATAATGATAATAATAATAATAATAATAATAATAATAATCTGAATAATAATCTGTAGTACCGTCAAACACACATATTTTCCTGCCACTGGGATTTCTAAATGCCTGCTAGAAACGTGTCAGTAACAACGTTTTACTCAAAATTAAAACATATATCAATGTTTCCTCCTCTCCTCTCACTTCTGGCTAATTAAGCGAGTAAGAAGCTTGAGGAAGATTACTCATGATCAGTACCAACATGTGGTTCGTGATCACCTCAAATGGACACTAAGTCCTGACCGGTAAAACTCACCAATATATTTTTCCCCTCGGAGCTCAAAAACCAGGGAGGAGAAAAAAATATTTTTTGCACCAAAATTATTGGAAATTCTGTTGTTGCAGTCGTCTATAATTTTCTAGCTGAGAATTAGGTATAATGAGCTGGGTATAATTAGTCTCCCCTTCTAATGAGCTCTCAATAATCTACTGGCTGTAATTTAATTAGCGTGCGGCCAGGTATTTGTGGAGGCAGGTAGGGGGAAAATAGGTAACCATGTTATAAATATTTTAATTAGTAGTTGAGCACAGGTGAGGCGATGCTGATGAGCCCTGAGGAGGAGCTTGCTGCTCCGGGTCCGTAAATATTATAAAATTGTGGTTAGGTTTGTCTGTGTGTCCTGTCTGCCATGAAGTATGTCTGTCTCTTGGTCCCTCTGTCTGTTTCTTTGCCTGCGCCTGTTTCTCCCTTCGTCTTACTCAGCTTCTCTGTCTGTCTCTTGTTTTCTGCGTGTTTGAATCTGTTTTTCCCGGTTAGTCTGTCTCTGATCTGTTTTTCCCAGTTTGTTTACTCTCTCTCTGCATTCCTCATGACTATATCTACCTGTGTGCGACTTTCTGTGCGTCTGTGTGTGTGTGTGTGTGTGTGTGTGTGTGTGTGTGTGTGTGTGTGTGTGTGTGTGTGTGTGTGTGTGTGTGTGTGTGTGTACTCACCTATTTGTACTCACCTATTTGTGGTTGCAGGGGTCGAGTCATAGCTCCTGGCCCCGCCTCTTCACTGATTGCTACTAGGTCCTCTCTCTCCCTGCTACATGAGCTATATCATACCTCGCCTTAAAACTATGTATGGTTCCCGCCTCCACTACTTCACTTTCTAGACTATTCCACGACTTGACTACTCTATGACTGAAGAAATACTTCCTAACATCCCTTCGATTCATCTGAGTCTTCAACTTCCAATTGTGACCTCTTGTGTCTGTGTCCCATCTCTGGAACATCCTGTCTTTGTCCACCTTGTCTATTCCGCGCAGTATTTTATATGTCGTTATCATGTCTCCCCTGACCCTCCTGTCCTCCAGTGTCGTCAGGCCAATTTCCCTCAACCTTTCTTCGTAGGACAATCCCCGTAGCTCTGGGACTAGTCTTGTTGCAAACCTTTGCACTTTCTCTAATTTCTTGACGTGCTTGACTAGGTGTGGATTCCAAACTGGTGCTGCATACTCCAGTATGGGCCTGACGTAAATGGTATACAGGGTCTTGAACGACTCCTTACTGAGGTATCGGAACGCTATCCGTAGGTTTGCCAGGCGCCCGTATGCTGCAGCAGTTATCTGATTTATGTGCGCCTCAGGAGATATGATCGGTGTTATACTCACCCCCAGATCTTTTTCCTTGAGTGAGGTTTGCAGTCTTTGGCCATCTAAACTATATTGTGTCTGCGGTCTTCTTTGCCCTTCCCCAATCTTCATGACTTTGCATTTGGCAGGGTTAAACTCAAGGAGCCAGTTGCTGGACCAGGCTTGCAGCCTGTCCAGGTCTCTTTGTAGTCCTGCCTGATCCTCATCCGATTTGATTCTTCTCATTAACTTCACATCATCTGCAAACAATGACACTTCTGAGTCTATCCCTTCCGTTATGTCGTTCACATATACCAAGAACAGCACAGGTCCTAGGACTGACCCCTGTGGAACCCCGCTTGTCACAAGCGCCCACTCTGACACCTCGTCACGTACCATGACTCGTTGTTGCCTCCCTGTCAGGTATTCTCTGATCCATTGCAGTGCCTTTCCTGTTATGTGTGCCTGATCTTCTAGCTTTTTCAGTAACCTCTTGTGAGGAACTGTGTCGAAGGCCTTTTTGCAGTCCAAAAAAATGCAGTCGATCCACCCCTCTCTCTCTTGTCTTACTTCTGTCACCTTGTCATAAAACTCTAGTAGGTTTGTGACACAGGATTTTCCTTCCCTGAAACCATGCTGGTTGTCAATTATACACTTGTTTCTTTCCAGGTGCTCCACCACTCTCCTCCTGATGATCTTCTCCATGACCTTGCATACTATACACGTTAGTGATACAGGTCTGTAGTTTAGTGCCTCATGTCTGTCTCCCTTTTTAAAAATTGGGACTACATTTGCCATCTTCCATACCTCAGGGAGTTGCCCAGTTTCAAATGATGTGTTGAAGATCTTTGTTAATGGCACACACAATATCTCTGCTCCCTCTTTAAGGACCCACGGAGAGATGTTGTCTGGTCCCACCGCCTTTGAGGTGTCAAGTTCGCATAGCAGCTTCTTCACTTCCTCCTTGGTTATATGTACCTCATCCAGCACTTGCTGGTGTACCCCCCTGTTCTGATTTCCTGGAGTCCTACTGGTTTCCACTGTAAATACTTCTTTAAATCTCGTGTTGAGCTCCTGACATACCTCTCGGTCGTTGCTTGTGAATTCCCCATCACCCTTCCTCAGTCTGATTACCTGGTCCTTGACTGTTGTTTTCCTCCTGATGTGGCTGTACAACAGCTTCGGGTCAGTCTTGACTTTGGATGCTATGTCATTTTCATATTGTCGCTGAGCCTCCCTTCTTATCTGTGCATATTCATTTCTGGCTCTTCGGCTAATCTCTTTATTTTCCTGAGTTCTCTGTCTTCTGTACCTTTTCCATTCTCTAGTACACCTAGTTTTTGCCTCCCTACACCTTTGGGTGAACCAAGGACTCGCTCTGTTCTTCCCATTATTTCTGTTTCCCTTGGGAACAAACCTCTCCTCTGCCTCCTTGCATTTTGTTGCCACATAGTCCATCATTTCTTGTACTGGTTTTCCTGTCAGTTCCCTCTCCCACTGAATGTTTTGAAGGAAGTTCCTCATGCCTGAGTAGTTCCCCCTTTTGTAGTTTGGTTTTTCCCATCCTATTCCTGCTACTCTCTCCACTTGGAGCTCAACTATGTAGTCAAAGCACAGAACCACATGATCACTAGCTCCCAGGGGCCTTTCATACAAGATATCCTCGATGTCTGAACTACTCAAGGTGAATACAAGGTCCAGTCTTGCTGGTTCATCTTCTCCTCTCTCTCTGGTAGTGTCTCTAACATGTTGATGCATGAGGTTTTCCAGTACTACATCCATCATCTTGGCTCTCCATGTTTCGGAACCCCCATGGGGCTCCAGGTTTTCCCAGTCAATCTCCTTGTGATTGAAATCACCCATAACTAGTAACTTTGCTCCCCCCACGTGTGCTCTTCTGGCCACCTCGGCTAGTGTGTCGACCATGGCTCTGTTGCTCTCATCGTATTCTTCTCTTGGTCTCCTGCAGTTCTGTGGTGGGTTGTACATTACTGCAATTATCACCTTATGTCCCTCAGACTGGATTGTTCCTACTAAGTAGTCCCTTTCACCCTTGCCATCCATTCCTTCCATTTTCTCAAAACCCCACTGGCTTTTAATGAGCAGTGCAACTCCTCCTCCCCCTCTCCTCCCTCTGTCTTTCCTGAAGATTTGATATCCGGGTGGAAAGATTGAATCTGTTATTATTCTGGTGAGTTTTGTTTCTGTGAGTGCTATTATGTCTGGGGATGTCTCCTTGATTCTTTCGTGCCACTCCTCATACTTATTTGTTATTCCATCTGCATTTGTATACCATACCTTCAACTTCTTTTCTAAGACTGTGGTCTGGGAGGTGTATTGGGGTTGGGGAAGTGGGAGACCTGATAAGGAACTATGGGTGGTTGCTGTGGGGGTGGAGTTTGTAATGTAGTGGGTGGGGGCATTGGATATGGCATGGGTGTTTTGGTTTAGAGTGTTTGGCTGCACTGGGGTTGACCTGGTTGGGAGGCTTCTATAGGAAGCTGTGAGGGAGGTTGTATTTGATCTTCCTGTGTCTGGGATCTCCTGTCTGTCTTCTCCATCCCCTCTCTTTCCTCCTTTCGCCTTTGTACCATCTCTCTCAGTTTCCGCCTTTCGTCTTGTGTTCTGTCGCGGTCGAGATACACCTTCCTGTATGCCGGCATGTCCCTTAATCGTGCTTTTTCCTGCAGTATCCTGTTCCGAGTCGATTCTGCCTTGAAGGTCACTTTCACTGGCCGGGTTCTTTTTTTTACAAACCCCCCTATTCTCCGAAAATTTTCCAGCTGGGTCATGTCGTCTTCTCCAATTACTTTCATGATGCTTTCAATTGCTTTTTTTTCCCCTTGTTTTCTTGCTTCATATGTTTCCCCTTCAACTTCCTGTAGCCCATACACAAAGACTGACCGGACCCTTTCATTCTCCCACTGCATATCCCTGTGTATCCCCTCATTCAATTTGATTTCCTCCATTGCAGCTTTCCTTTCTTCAGTTTCACTAGCTACTGTACATGGGCTCAGTGGCCTGTCATTTTCCCTTCTCGACTTTCCCTGGGCTCTGTTGTGGTCTTTTAGGGCCTCCACATATAGCTTAGCTCTTTCATTTACTACAGTCTCCACTGATAGAGCTTCTACATGCAGTTTTGCTCCTCCTTTCCCTACAGTCCCCTTATTTGTGGCTGAGGTAGCGGTCTCTGTTGTCAATCCCATAATGTTCTTTAGTTCTTTAGGCTGTTTCAGATTTTCCAGTTCCTCTTCTAAACTCTGTATCCTGGCCTCTGCTGCTTTGACTTTCACCTCCCACTTCCTGCTTTCCATGTCTATCCTCTCTTCCATTCTCATGCTAAGTTCTTCTAGTTTCTTTTCCCATTCTTGTTCCCTTTTTGTGAGCTCTGCTGCCCAATCTTCCTTTGCAGTTTCCTCCTCCTGTCCCTTGGGTTTTCTTGTTGCTCTCTGGCAACCCATTTTTGTTTTATCCTGATTGCCTCAGAGTGGGAAACCTATGTAATTCTGTATGTTAGGTTAGTATTGTATATGTCAGAGTGTGGGGGGGGGGGAGGTAGAGGAGGAACTGTGGCTATATGGGATAGTGGGGAGGGGGAGTGGGAAGGAGAGTGAAGCAAGTGGGTAAGTAGGTGAGGGAGAGGTGGGGAGGGGAGGGTGAAAAGAGGGAGGGGAGGGATCAGGTGAAGGAGTGAGATGTCGGTGGGGGAGGGGGGGAGTGTATGTGTGAGTCTGGCAATATGTGTGTGTGTGTGTGTGTGTTGTGTGTGTGTTGCGTGTGTGTGTGTGTGGGGAGGGGTGGGGGGGTGTGGGGGGTGTGTGGGTGGGTGTGGGTGGTGTGTGGGTGGGGGTGTGGGTGTGTGGGTGGGTGTGTGGGTGGGTGGGGGTGGGTGGGTGGGGGTGTGTGGGTGTGTGGGTTTGTGTGTGTGTGTGGGTGTGTGTGTTTGGTGTGTGTGGGTGTGTGTGGGGGTGTGTGGGGGGTGTGTGGGTGGGTGTGTGGGTGGGTGTGGGTGGGTGTGTGGGTGGGTGTGTGGGTGTGTGTGGGTGTGTGTGGGTGTGTGTGGGTGTGTGGGTGGGTGTGTGGGTGTGTGTGGGGATGTGTGGGTGGGTGTTTGGGTGGGTGTGGGTGGGTGGGTGTGTGGGTGGGTGGGTGTGTGGGTGGGTGTGTGGGTGGTAGGTGTGTGGGTGGGTGTGTGGGTGGGTGTGTGTGTGTGTGTGTGTGTGTGCGTGTGTGTGTGTGTGTGTGTGTGTGTGTGTGGTGTGTGGTGGTGTGTGTGTGTGGTGGTGTGTGTGCGTGTGTGTGTGTGTGTGGGTGTGTGTGGTGTGTGTGTGTGTGTGTGTGGGTGTGTGTGTGTGTGTGTGTGTGTGTGTGTGTGTGTGTGTGTGTGTGTGTGGGTGTGTGTGTGTGTGTGGGGGTGTGGGTGTGCGTGCGCACACTAGGCTACGCTACTCTTTTGAAGATTATAAAAAAAAAAAAAAATTCACAATCAATTCCTTATTATATGCACTAATATATACTATATAATATTAATTGCGTACACTTGTGTTTGTGTGTTTGTGTTTACTAGCTTGTCGTTCTTTGAAAAAAAGGGGGGGGTCACGTTAACACTATTTGTTATTGTTGTTGTTTCACCGGTACTCTCCCGGCCCAGATCTCCGCACACTAGGCTACTTTACTTTTTGAAGATTATAGGATTATTTTTTCTCACTCAATTCCTTATTATTATATACTAA